>NC_069504.1:378179827-378359827 GCF_027579735.1 Bombina bombina | reverse complement strand
ATTATATAGGCAAACATATTATATAGGTGATAGTTAATTATTTGTGATAAACTTAGAGAATAATTGTTTGGTGAGTGAAAGTGCTTATCATGTGCATTAAGAATAAGGTGACCATATTGCTGCTTTAAAAAGGGACACATGGAAAATACATATGTCAGTTGTTTTCAGGGCTGTAAAAATAAATGTTTGTATAAGAACACTGACATGTATTTTTCATATGTGTCCCTTTTTAAAGCGGCAATAGGGTCATCCTAATTAGGAGGTGTTGATAGTAAATAGTGCTAAAACATAAATTGTGATATTATAATAATAAGTGACCTCAAAATAATAATTTATATATTTATTATCTTCCAAATACAATTACTTAAGAATTTAATAAAATAGTGTCTTCTCTTGATTTATCAGTGAGAGTTTCTTATAAATAATACAAATTAGAGCACATATTTTATAGAGGTGAAGGAAATAAACATAAATTTGTGAAAGAATAGTGACTAAAGGATTATCATGTGGTTTGTTGATTCTACTTAGATTGAATGTCATTTTTACAAATTTACGGAGTAGTTGTTGTCATTAAGACCATGTGGTTTGACTGCATTTAGTAGGTATATCCACTTGCATTCTGCTTGGAGGAGTAATTTTTTGATATTACCCCTCTTATGCCAACATTCATTTTTTTAATTACTAAATATTTTAGATATTTGGGTGAGCTATGATGATGGTGTTGGAAATGCTTAGATACAGTAGTTATTGTTTTACCATTACTTTCATCTATATCTGCATTCCTGATGCTATTAGGATGTTCTAAAATTTGTGTTCGTGCTTTCCTTGTCGTCATTCCTACATAGACTCTGGGGCAAGTACATTTCTATGTGTATATGACCCCTGAAGATCTGCATGTATAGTGTTGGTTTAGTTTATGTATTTTGCCTGTTTTGTCAGAGATTTCTTTTATTTTATTCACATATTGACAGGCAGAACAGGTGCCACATGGATACATTCCTGAGTCAGAGTCAGCTTTTTTAGGGATGTGGATATAGTGGCTCTGTACTAGCTGATCCTTTAGGTTTCTAGGTCTTTTATACCCTACCATCATTTTTATACCAATCTGTTTGGCAAGAATTGGGTCACTTTGTAGAATGTGCCAATTTAAATTAATTATCCTTCTTATCTGATACATTTGAGGGTTATAAGTTGTTATCAGTCTTTGGTATTGTTCTTCTGTCTCTTTATATTTAGACTGCAATAATGTGTCTCTGTTTTGTTGTAATGCTTTAATTTTGGCTCTTTGACCATCCTTTTACTGTTAAAGGTATATGTTAAAATGTTAAAAGATAACAGGACGGACTTCCGGTGGGCGCTAAACTCCTTGCTGAGCAGGCGCCCTTACACCTCTGGACACTTGCTGCAGCTGGAAATCACGGTGTGAAGGGCCTCCACATCGCGCCCTTGCCCCTGAGAAGCGACCGCAGTGAAAAGGCGCAAAATGGCCGGCACCACTTTACAGACAGAAGCTGTGACCCACCCAGTTCTTATCTTCCATAGACCACACCGCAGCCACACACAGAACCTGAGCAGTACTGACGGGAGCCCCACAAGACCTTCGGCTAAGCCTCAACACTGTGTGGAAGGGGTAAAGTATAACTTATAGGGGGGATGCAGCAGACATAAACCAGGTCCCTTAACCCCACAAGAATCCCCTGGTTACCACACCTTACCACATCTTCCCACCCCTCCTGCACTAATCTAATTTACAGAGAGGAAGGAAGGTAACTTTAGACGTAACAGGCAGCAAAATAGTAGCAAAAAAAGGAGAACGAGACATCTTTCATATTTCATTATTGTATTATTATGCATATTCACTCTTGAAAGAGTGACCAACGCAGACCAGCTTACTTCCCTGCTCAACACTATTTTAAAGACCCACTACTTGCTCACTACACTACTGAGCCCTCCAATCATCTAATTCAGGGGAAAAGAGGAGTCACTTACATGGCAGAGTACTATTTACAGAACTTTCCACAGTTATATATTTAAACAAGGACTGCCTGCTTGAGAAATAAAGGGACCACACAATCTTGCAATAGCCTCCTTGCTAAGAGGGCCTATTGAAGTACATCTCAGCATCTCTCTTTCAATCAAGCTATAATCCGCGCCACAAGCACCCTTTCTAAATGCTCCCAAGGCCTGAACTTTTACCTATAAAGCACCACCATAAAGCCCTCTTATTGCAGCGTCCCTGATAACCTACATGAAGGTGGACAAACATTTTCCTCTCACCGCCACCTTGGTTCCAAAGCATATAGTGACTGAACTACACGTTCTGAAAGTAGACAAATATTTTAAAGTTTCTGCTATACACTCAATACCTATCATGGCAGGCAAGCAGAAACCAGCAGACAGAAAGCAGAAGCAAGCTTCAGACTCCCAGATAAAACCGCTTGCGGCGCCTGATAAAGAACCAACTCAGGAAACCTCACAATCCTTACTACATGATCTGAAGGCTTTTTTCCTGCCCAAAATGGAGTCACTACAAGCGGGCATGGATACCATCACCACCTAGATCAAGCAATACTCTACACGTCTGCAACAAGAGGAATTTCCGATGAAGAAGACACCCAACACTCGTCCTCCATCACTATACAAAGATTAGAATGCCAGAACTCAATGCTTCAAGAGAAACTCGATGATTTTGAAAACCACTCCCGCTGTAACAACCTAAGGGTGGTAGGGGTGCATGAGTCAATCAAGAACAAAGACCTACTCAAATTCACAGCACTAAACTATTGCAGCTGGACCCTGACACCCTGGACCCTGACACCCTGCCGCTTGATGTGGAGAGGGTGCACAGAATAGATAGATACCCTACCACCCAGATCCAACCAATGCCCCAGACAAGTCATCTTTAAGCTACTGCGCTACCAGGAAACATTTGCAGTTCTTAAGGCATACAGATCTTAACCAGATCTCAACTATGAGGGACACAAGCTGCTCATCTTCTAGGTCTTCTCTGCCAAAGATGCTAGTAAAAGAAAGGAGTTCGCACTGCTCTGCTCTTAATTGCACTTACAAGGAAGACAAGCATCACTCCTCTACCCAGCCAAACTATGGCTCATGACCCCAAAAGAGCCCAAGCTCTTCCTTACACCGCAACAGCTGCAAGAACACCTAGATACCTAAGCAAGAGATGGAGAGAGTTGAGGGATATTATAAACTCCTGGACTACTTTTACTCAACATTGAAGATCCTCTTCAATATGAACTTACACAGCTTTAACCCAACTTTTTGGACTAAGAACTACCTTGGTCCCCTAGTTAATAGTATTATGCAGAGACTTATGTGGCAAGAACCACACAGACAACCTAATCTCAATTTACAACCCACCCTTAGCAGTCAGTATACAGTGACGCCAATCACACATACCCCTGAACCCTTTCAATCTCCCCAACTTACTCTGTAACTTAACACCTCCCCTCTACATACCATGTCCCAAGCACTTAAGATAGTATCCTGGAATGTGGGAGGCATCACCTCCCCAGCCAAAAGGAGCATCATCTTGCAACACCTCAAGCATTTTTTTACATGGACATAGCTCTGTTACATGAGATACGCGTTGCCTGACTGACACTGAACTTTAGAAATTAAAGACCAGATGGGTGGGTCAAGTTCTATATACCCCAGAGAGGAGTTGCAATACTTGTGAGAAAAAGGCTTATCGGCACAGATCTCAGCCCTTAACATTGACTCACAGGGCAGATTCATAGTAGCAACCCTCCAAACAGTGGGGAAATCCTACATCATATGTAGCCTCTATAGTCCTAGTTGCCCACTCACCCAATTTTGGCACTCCCTATAGACAACCTTGCTCCCTCACGCAGACAAACCTCTTCTGGTGGGGGGAGACTTTAATCTAGTCCAAGCTATACCCCTAGATCGTAGAACTGACAACCACACGGCAGACCAAACCAAGGGAAACACCAGAAGACACAAAAAACAAACCACCACCATTGCTGCCTTCAAAGCCACCCTGGGTCTTATAGACCTATGGAGACTAAGTCACCCAACTCAAAGAGACTTCACTTGCATTTCTAAAGCACACAGGTCTTTATCCTGGATAGGCTATTTCTTATGCTCCCCACAACTAAATAACCAGATCCCGTGCACTCAAATTACCGACACAGTGATCTCAGATCATGCCCCCATTTGCTTAGAACTTCACCCCATCCCACATAATCCCTCTCAGACGGTTGGCAATTTCCTACGTACTTATACAACAACTTTCTACATTTCTAAAACACCTGCAGACACATTGGCTAGAATACGCTAGATTTAATGCTTAACACCAAAACACCCCTGGGCTCTTTTGGAATGCTGTAATGAGGGGACCCATAACCAATTTCACAGCCCACTACAATTTCAAATGCAAACGAATAGACACATACACAAACTCTGCAGTCATGTCAGCCTACTACGACTATTTAGCCCACCCCCTCCTCCCAAAACAGACTAAAATACTATGAACTGAAGAAAATTAAGGATGACGTCTTACAGCAACAAGACCTAACCTTTCAACATCACAGAAAGGGACGTTTCTATAGATTTGCGAACAGGACAGGAAAGCTACTGGCCAACACGGTAAAACTAATTTCTCCAAAATCATTTATCACGTCCATAATGTCTAACGGGGTTCCCCAAACCAACAACAAGACAATCACAGAGGAATTTGTACGCTTTTACACAGATCTCTACTCCAGACTTAATGCATCACCCAGAGACAAAGATAAATTCTAGTCCCAAGTACAAATGCCCACCCTCACCCCTGAGCAGTTAGACCTCTTAAATGCACCCATAACAACCTTGGAAGTACAGAAAGCCATAGGAAATGCCAAACTGGGCAAAAACCCAGGGCCGGACAAAATCCCAATAGAATATTACAAAATTCTCCAAAAATAACTTAGTCCATCCCTAGCTCTATCATTCACAGCATACTTAAAAAACACGGCTCAACCAGCGACAGACTTCACAGATGCACACATGTGCTTAATTCCAAAACACGATAGAGACCCTAGTTTTGCCGCCTTTTATAGACCCATATCATTGTTGAACAATGATTATAAACTTTTTACAGCTATATTAGCAAATTGACTGGCCGGGGTGATTGGAAGTGTTATTCATAAAGATCAAACTGGCTTTATGAGACATCGCTCGTCGGTCACAAACACCCGTAAGACTTTACCTGTAATTTCCCACTTCTGGCAGGCTAGAAGTGAGGGACACATTGCTTCAATGCCAGACGCATGCCTTCTTGCTATTGATGCGAAGAAGGCATTCGACAGAGTGGAATGGGATCACCTGTTGACCTCCCTAGATAGGTTTGGTATCATCGGAGACTTCCATAAACCCATCCAGACACACTATCAAAATCCACAAACCTCGGTTATAGTTAATGGTGAGGTTTCTCAACAGGGCTGCCTACTTTCAACCCTCCTATTCAATCTGGCCATAGAGCCGTTAGCCATCCACATTAGAAACACTCTGGAGGGAGTAAGGGTGAGCCCCCATTCCTTATATTTATCCCATTATGCCGATGACCTATTGTTGTACATTTAAAATCCAAACACTGAAATCCCAAAACTCCTCAACATACTTAATCAATTTTGGAAAATTTCCGGATATAAAGTGAACTAAGTCGGAACTGATATTCCTTAAAAAACACTCTAACGCTTCCCTGACTCAAACGACACTCAAAAACATGGTAGGATCCTTCAAATACCTAGGAATCCAGTTAAACACAAACCCTAACTTAATCTACAAACTCAATATCCCCCCTGTACTTACACAAATACAAACCTTATTGACTGGATGGTCAAAATTACCACTTCCCCTGTCAGGCAGAATCAATCTAATAAAAATTATAGTGATGCCCGAGCTGCTATACACCCTACAACTATTACCCCTCTTACTTACACAAAAGGACTTACAAACCGTGAACAGAGCTTTCTCCAAGTTTGCGTGGATGACAAAAAACAACAAATCAGCTGCCTCAAGTTGGCTATGCCAACAGATAGAGGTGGTCTTAAGCTACCAATTGTGGAATGGTATAACTGGTCCAAATTAGTCCTTGAGTGGTTGGCAGACACATCTGTTTTCAGTTACAAACAACTGGAGAAACACCTCATGCACCCACTCCACCAAGCCTTCTTACCACACGCAACACTACACTCTCTCCCCCCCCCCCCAAATCAAAGATAACATCTTATACAGGGGCTCTCTGAGGGCATGGGCGAAACTTTGCAAGTGGTGGAGACTATCTCACATGATCACTAAGCATCTCTCGATACAGGGCAATCCTACCTTCCTACCAGGTATGACCACCCAAATGTTTAGAATGTGGGAGGAAAGGGGCCTAAACTCCACAGCACAACTGATAGAGCCAACCTCCAACAAACTGCATTCCCTAATAACGCTCCAAGAAAAATACAACCTCCCTCAACACAGCACTTTTGCATATCTCCAATGCTCCCACTATGTTCGCAAATTATTAAACGATAGACTTGACTGCACAATTAATAATCATATTGACAGCCTCTACTCTCTAACCAAACAAGGAACACACTCTATCTCACACATCTACAACCTAATCACTCAGAACAAGGCTGTTGAGCTTACACAACAGATGTGTGACAGCTGGAAAGCAAACATAGATATAAACAAAGAGGTCTTGACCACCAGCTTTGAGCTGGTGTCAAGGGCCACATTGGCATCAGACCATAGAGAAGCACACCTTATGCACCGCAGCTACATCACTCCCAAATTACGTGCTAAGTGGTTACCCGATGCAACTAACACGTGCCCCAAATGCTCTCTGCCTGACCAAGACATTCCGCACCTATTCTAGGGCTGCCCCAAGATACTCCAATATTGGTTCAAAAAACAATTCTGGCTATTGAAAAAATGTGGGAGCCACATTACCCTAACAATGCGTGATGCCTTCTTTCTAAGAGGCCATAACCAGTCTTCTCCCCACGACTGTTTCTTAAACACATCCATATTTCTAGCTAGGAAGCTAATCCTTAAAAGCTTGATTTCTGACAAACCACCACACCTGACACAACTTACACGATTATTGCACACCCAACTCCTAATATAACAAACAGATGTTTTTGGAGACATGGAAAAAAGAATTAAACCATTTATGACCAAATGGGAACCATACTTGTTACACCTCTCCTCCACCATTAGACAACAAATCCTGACCCCCTTCCTGAACAGCACCTACCTAATGATGGAACAACTAAAGGGCTGATGGCTTATAGACAAGGGAGACACCAGACACAATCCTTGACGGCTCCGACACTCACCATCTTCCAACCCCAACCTTACAAAGTAATGACACCACGGTACCGACTCAAGACCTCAAGACAACAACTGGATGGGCCCATGCTCTCCTCCCAGATGCTAGACCCTCTGAGATAATCCTGGAGGGTAAGTCCAACAGCTTCCAAGTGGGCGGTGAATGAGCAGATAGACTTAGACTAGTTTAATTCTGTTATGTATATTTGTACTAGATACATTCATAGTTATTTTGTTAGGTATCATAGTTAGATACCCTTGTATGTTACAACTGCAAGCCTCCCAGGTTTATAATGGACATGTCAAACTCTCAAACATTAACCTGACCACTATCATATCGTAAAGAACTGTTTATGGAAACTATGAGAGCCGGACATTACAGTCAGGAGAAGTCAAACATCTACCTGGGACATACCTAGCCTTCCCCCCTCCACATTTCCCCCTCCCTTCTCCTTCCCCAATAAAACCCTCTCTCCCAGTTTCCCTAAATCCTACTAACAAACCTGTCACACCCATGTATGTGTAAACATTCTTATGGAAAATCTTGGGTGCAATAATGTTGATGTCTTTTATTTAATTTGTATCTCTGCTTGAGCAATGATAAATAAAGAAATAAAAAATAAAAAAAGGTAAAAGGACACGTATAACATGTATTAGCAATTAAAGGGACAGTATACATGTTGAGATTGTATTAAAAACTTCTCAAATAAAAATGGAAAAACAACTTTGCAATATACTTTCATTATTCATTTTGCCCATTGTCTTGAAATTAATGTCAAACTGTTTTATCTTTTCTACTTAAGGTCTGTCATCTGCAGACTCCGACTTTGGCTCTTCCATATATGGAAAGTATATGGAAAGTGATGCTTTGGAATGGGTTTGAATTGGATGACACCACAAAAAAACCATGAGATGCATGTTGCCTTGACTGGAATAGTCCATTAAGTCCACAATCTCTCTCTATATATGAGTGTAAATATCAAGTGTGAAACACAACAGCATAACACTCTTTCAAATTTTTTTCACATTTGCTTTAATGAACATATTGATCTTTTTGGGGTGAGGAATAATCATTTTAGCATTTAGTGCTGTACTATAATTTTAATATATGAAAGGCCTTCAGGGCAATATTGATTAGAAACAAAATAATGAAACATGCACTGTAACCAATTATGAATAGCAGAGGCACGATAAACCAATTCTACTCAGTTTATAATTGTAGTTGGCATTTGTTAGAGTGTTCTCTTAATTATCACAAATTTATACTATTGAGGACAATGTAAAGCTTGCTAAATGTCAGAGTGCTGTATTGGATTTGCCTAGAGTAGAATGGAACCTTTCTGTGCAAGTGCAGCATTCTAGGTTTGACATCTCACAGATTAACACTAATTATTAATGCAGATAGGTGCCTGGTCTAGTTACATGACATAATGTCTATGTTGAGAGTAAAGAAGCACTATTGAAAGCAGGCACTCCAAAGAATGATGGGACCAATGGGAATGACCTCACATTAGAAGACTGGGGAGATAGATCCCTGGGGAAGCTAGAACAGACAATTCATAATGAATTACCCTAAATATTGCATTGTGAGAATGACTTTCTGCAGCACAATATTTCCTCAGCCTTTTAAATAGCAGCCCTACATATCTGGAATGACACACAAAAACTAATATCACTTAATGATATAAAGAACATTTTCTAATTTTTTTATAAAAGCCTCTGACACCATGATTCATACTCATTCCTAAGTTTAACTTTGCACACACTATGATAATACTCACCACAAACCCATTACCTACAATAGCATCAGTTCCAAGATAGCAACATTTACATATTTTATACATTATCAAGGAGTTGCATTGACAGTACATTTGGGCTTATTTTGTCCATGATATCAGAACTAGCTAACTGGTAAATTGGCTAAATGTTTGCAATGATGGATTAGATGGATTAGATAGATATAGATAGATAGATAGATAGATAGATAGATAGATAGATAGATAGATAGATAGATAGATGATAGATGCTAGACAGAGTGACAGACAGACATATAGATAATAGATAGATAGATAGATAGATAGATAGATAGATAGATAGATAGATAGATAGAGTGAGGGGATTAGGGCGTGTGGCATTCAGAATTCAGGAACAGATACACTGAACAATAAAAATCTTTAAAAAGCTTTACTGAACGATAAGCAAAAGAACATTTGGTAGTTCAAATTGAAGATCATAGGCCCAAAACAGAACACTAAAGACAAATACGTATGGCTGTAACTTTTTTTCTATTTTGTTTTGGATGTTTTAGCCAATAAGAATGCAACCAACCACTCCTATTTAACTACTCAAGACATATTATGTATGTACAGCTATTTGCCTAATACCAACAACAATTATGGTGGCGGTGATGTTGGATCAACTACACCAACACTTCCTTCCATAGTGGATGCAGTGGCAATAGCAGTAGAGACAGGAACTAATAGTGAGGCCTATATGTGGAGGTGCTCGGCCCCTCAGAGAAATATGTTAATTGTGTGTTTAAAGGTTTATAAAAGTGAAAAAAGGAAAATGATGTGTTAGATCATTTTAATAGATATATCTCACAGCGCTTAACAAATGCAAAATCCTTATGGCTCCTTGAAGTAAGGGTCCCTCGCTGACCCTAAAATTGGATACAGAAATGGCTTTGATACAAGGAGCGCCTACAATATAAGGCAAAGGATAGGTACTAGTATAAAAATTAACATTTATTTAATAACACATAAAATACTAAGATATCATGGATCCACGTAACAAAAAACCACTAGGTTACAATTAAGATGAATAGAAAAGGAAATGGCAATAGGTAGTGAAATCTTAAAACCTTCTAAAAAACTTTATAAAAAACTTTATAAAAATAATAATAATAAGAATATCAAGTACAGATGATGTAGTGGTAACCTACTGTTGCAATTGTTTAGTTCAATGTAAGAATTGTTTCTTTAATCCATTACGTCTGTGATTATTCCAAATATGATTATGTTCCTTTTCCGATGGTTAGGGCTGTAGAGAACGTTATATCCCTGTTGAATAGTGAGTGCCTCACAAAATAAAAATAGTGACAAAAATGAAAAATGGTGTCTACAAAATATAAAAAAATCAGTAAAAATATTATGCGTAAAAGAAATATAAAAAATAATAAAAAAAATAGTGGTATCAAAAAAATTCAATTATTCCAAAAATGCTTGAAATATACAATAAAAAACAAAAATATAATATAATATACAAAGTTAATAATTATGAAGTGTCAAAAAATCATAATGTGTAGTTAGCTCCAGTGATGGGCTTAAGTGAGATGTTCCCTCTTGCTTATAATCCTCTGAGTGGGAATGGAGAACTGAAGAAAAAGCTGGTGAAAAAAATCTGTTTTTTTCAAAGATGTTCCCTTTAAAGTGCTTATGTGTTTATACCTGTGAATAAGAAGGATACAACATAGTGCAATAATGCTAAAATCTTGTATAAATAATCAGAATGAAGCTTACAATAAATGTCAACGCATTTCGGCCCTCTGTTAGGCCTTTATCATCGCCATCTAGATCCCATTAGTGCATTACTGCTCCTGAGCATAGAAGGTATGATTTTTTACAAAGGATACCAAGGGAACAAAGAAAATTTGATAGCAGAAGTCATTTGAAAAGTATCTTAAAATTGCATGCTCTGCCGGAATCATGAAAATTGAATTTTGACATTAATGTCCCTTTAAATAGATTTTCAAATTCAAGCTTTTTTCTATCTCAATCTATGATGATTCTAATTGATTTTCAAAGAGAAAAAAACTGTTATACAATGTTTTTAAGTAGAAAATCAAATTAATTGGAGTCCAGGCCACACACATTGGCAAACATTGCTCAAGTCTAATTCAAAACGTCAAACATGGTAAGATATACAGTATATATATATTGGGGCCGAATTATCATTGTGCGAGCGGACATGATCCGATATTGCGGATCATGTCCGCTGCACATCGATAAATGCCGACAGCATACGCTCTTGGCATTTATCATTGCACTACCAGTTTTTGTGAACTGCTGGTGTAATGCCGCCTCCTGCAGATTTGCGGACAATCAGCCGCTAGCAGGGGGTATCAATCAACTCGATCGATTTCTGTCCACTGCCTCAGAGCAGGCGGACAGGTTATGGAGCGACCGCTGCTTTATAACTTGTGTTTCCGGCAAGGCTGAAGGCATACAGAGCTTGATAAATACGCCCCATAGTCTTAATCTATCTAAATTTGTGAATATAATATGTATTATTAGGGTTATACTAAAGGCAGAGAGAAAGCATTATGCATGCCAACTCACAGGCAGTCTAACAGTAAAAAAGGGGATGTGTTATAGTATGCATTAGGGTTGCACTAAAGGGTTAGGGTGGGCGTACTAGCTGGTAAGCTGTTTAGTATATTCTACACCTTCCCAATTACATTATATTGCAATCACATTTTGTGACAGTAAAATAGATTTAAAAATCTCTGCTTTAAGTAGAAGGCTTTGCAGTATTGTGTCGATTAACATTTTTGCACTTATTTTTAGGAGGGTGATGAACTGTGTTAATGGGAATTCAGGATTTAGCTGTCTTTAGACCTAGGACTATGATTATCTAATGGTGTTTTACAGCTTTGAAGAGGTAAAGCAGCATTCGGTAAGTAAGATATGAAGCAAATGATTGCATTAAATGAGCAGCTGGTGACCTATTGACAGATGCAAGGATATGAAGCACTGAAAGGTAATTGCCTGCTTCATTGGGACTTTGTCCCTGGAAAGGTTAATGAATAGTCTTGATAGAAGTCTCCTGATAGAAGTCTATCATCTGTGAGCAGGCAGCGGAGAGCTTTCCTCCTACATAATAAAAAGAATACAATCAGAATACGTACAACTGATAGTATGGAGAGAATGAAAGATGTAACATAACAGCAGAATATATAGAAGTTGAAATTAAACTAGGATATGACAAATCCAATGTTTAGGACACTCAAGAAGTTCCCTGAACCTAGCTCATTATAAGGGTTTACAATATCATCTCATTTAAAAATACTTCATGTGTCATCAAAATCTTCAATTTTAACTAATTTACACCTAGATTACGAGTTATGCGCGCTATAGGTAAATTATCGAACGCAACAAAAGTTGCTTTATTTAACCCTCTATAGCGCAGCCATTACAAGTTTTCAAACAGCCGGCTTATGCGTGCGATATGGTTGCGTTGAGCTCCGTACCGCACACACACAAATTAAGCGCTGTTTTGATGTGCTCGTGCATGCTTTCCCCATAGACATCAATGGGGAGAAGGTGTCAGAAAAACACCTGAAGCGCGGAATGAAATGCTCCGTAACGCAGCCCCATTGATGCCTGTGGGGAAAAAAGTTATGTTTAAACCTAACACCCTAACATAAAGCCTAAGTCTAAACACCTCTAATCTGCCGCCCCAAACATCGCCAACACCTAAATAATGTTATTAACCCCTAATCTGCCGCTCCCGAAATCGCAGCCACCTAAATAAAGCTATTAATCTCTAATCTGCCGCTCCCGATATCACCGCCACTATACTAAAGTTATTAAACCCTATTCCCCTGCACCCCAACATCACCCACACTATTATAAATCTATTAACCCCTATTCCGCTGCTCCCCGACATCGCCACCACTAAATAAATCTATTAACCCCTAAATCTCTGGCCTCCCACATCACTACCACTAAATAAATCTATTAACCCCTAAACCGCCAGCCCCCCACATCGCAACAACCTTAATTAAACTATATTAACCCCTAAACCTAACTCTAACCCTAATGTACTTACCTGTGAAATAAAGCCTAAGCTAGCTGCAATATAACTAATAGTTATATTGTAGTTAGCTTAGGTTTTATTTTTATTTCACAGGTAAGTTTGTGTTTATTTTAACTAGGTAGAATAGTTAGTAAATAGTTATTAACTATTTACTATCTACCTAGTTAAAATAAATACAAACTTACCTGTGAAATAAAACCTAAGCTGCCTTACACTAAAACCTAACATTACAAAAATAAAAAAACCTACCATTACAAAAAAATAAAAAACACTAAAATTCCAAAAAATAGAAAAACCTACCATTACAAAAAAAACAAACAAAATTATCCAAAACAATAAAAAATATTCCTATTCTAATACCCTGTTTAAAAAAAAAAAAACACTCCAAAATAAAAAAGCCTAATCTATAATAAACTACCAAAGGCCCTTAAAAGGGCCTTTTGTAGGGCATTGCCCTATAGTTAACAGCCCCTAACAGTATACAAACCACCACCCCCCAAACCCACAAAATAAAAATAAAGTAAAACCTAATCTACCCATTGCCCTGAAAAGGGCCTTTGTATGGGCATTACCCTTAAAAGCGCATTTAGCTCTTTTTCCTGCCCTTAAAAGGGCATTCAGCTCGTTTATGAAATGCCCAAGCACTAATCTAAAAATAAAAACCCACCCCAAAACGAAAATACTCTATACATAACCCAGTTAATGGTATAGGCTGGCATGTTCTAGTTTATTCCAAAGTACAGTCCATTGGTTCCTCTCTTGTGTATACTAAAGAAAAAAACTGGTTTAGTACCTCAGCCTTCTCCCTATCACTGTTGACCATGCTACCCTCCACGCATTTTAATGTACCTATATTGTCCTTCTTAGATTTTTTGCTATTTATGTACTTAAAGAACCTTTTAGGGTTAGACTTAGGGGTCAATTTATTATTCTGCGAGCGGACATGATACAATGTAGCATATCATGTCCGCCGCACATCAATAAATGCCGACAGCATACGCTGTCTGCATTTATCAGTGCACCAGCAGTTGTTGTGAACTGGCCTGAAGATTCGCGGCCAATCGGGGGTGTCAATCAACCCAATCGTATTTGATCAGGTTGATGTCTGTCCTCCGCCTCAGAGCAGGTGAACAGGTTTTTTTTGTGTGTTTTTTTTATATATCTTTATTGAAATTTAAATATCACATATACAGAAAATAAACAAGACATCTTCAACAATCCAACATAAAAAGACAAAAAGAAAAAGAAAAAAATCAAATAAATTTACAGCTCAATCAATTATAAATCAGTTAGCAATAAGCAAATCCCTGTAGTAATGAAAATATGATATACAGTACATCCATCCCCTCTTTCCCCTTACTCCCCTACATTATTAAGATTAAAAAAAATGGGGGGGAGAAAATCCCCCCTCCTCTTCCTCAAATTAATCGTATATTAATAATTAGTTCTATATAGGTTATAAAGTCTTTGTGTTGATAACAGACAAATTCTTTCCAAATTTTACAAAAAAAAAATCAGATTTATTACCCTCTAATTTGCAACCATAAGCTGCCTTAATTGCTGAGTTTAATAATGTTTTCCTTACTTCAGCAATCAATGGTATTTTAGGGGTAATCCAGTTCTTGAATATCAGTTTCCTAAGAAGTATTATTACAGTGAGAACAAAGTTAGTTTTATTCCCCCAGGAAGTGTGACTATTCAGGAATAACACAGATTTCCTTCGCAGCTGTACCTTTAATTTAATTATATAAGAGAGAAGATATTAAACCTTTGCCCAGAATTTCTTCAACCTGGGACGATCCCACAACAAATGCCCTAAGTCCGGGTCGTGCAAGCAACACTTAGGACAAACATTAGAGACATTTTTGTTCCATTTAGAAACTGTATGTGGAGTCAAATAGTCCCTATGTAATAATCTGAATTGTGTTTCTCTATAATATGAAGATGAAAAAAGGCCTTGAGTTTTTTTTAAACTTTTCAGTAATAATAAGTCTAAATCTACTATATTTACCGTTCTTGCCCAGTATTGCATTAGGCCTGACAATAAAGATATTTCTTTTGTGGCCATAAGAGTTTTGTAAATTGTTGATAAAGACCCTGTCCCCACTCTAAGAGGCTCCAAAAGCAGATGGTTATGCCAAATGTAAGGACAGGTCTTTTTTAGACTTAAAATATAGTTTTTTACCTGAAAGAAATAAAACATATGTTTTTTTTTGGGCCACTGGAAACAGTTTTTGAAATTCGAAAAAGGTCTAAAGTCTATTTAACCTATTATCATAGAAATCCTTCACAATCAGTGATTTAGACGGTGACCATCTATCAAAAATATCCACCATATTGCCCAATGGGAAATGTCTATTTCCCTTTAACGGTAGCCATTTGGAAACGTTTGACAATATACCCATACGTTTGGCCGAATTTCTCCAGGCCCATAAAATATCCCTATATAGGGGATGATTGGAGATATGCCCCCCAATTCCTTGTTTGATGCATGCACCAAAAAATTCAATGAGAAGGGAGAACAAATCTGTAGTTCTAAGGACTCATCCGAAAATCTAAACAATTGCTATATCCAATCTACTGGAAAACATAAAATAGTGGCATAATTATAGTCTTTCACATTAGATAGGGCCAAACCCCCTTTACAAACTGATTGGTATAGGTTGGCAAGTTTAATTCTTGCTTTCCTCCCACTCCATAGAAAATATCTCAAAGATTTATTAAAACGCCAGAGATCAAGTTTCTTAATTAACAGGTGCACAGGTTATAGAGCAGCTGCTTCATAACTTCTTGAGCTTGATAAATTGACCCCCTTAGAATCCTTTGCAATTAATTTTTTATTTTAAATGTTGGCTAATTTGATTGTTTTTTTGCATGCTTTGTTATATTCCTTATAAATATGGTATGTTGAGTCTGTACTATTTTCTTTGAATAATTTAAATGCCCTATGTTTTTTACTAATTTCTCTTAACACATTTTTATTTAGCCACATTGGCTTGGATTTTTTATTTTTATTTTTATAACCATATGGTATTTGTTGATATGTATATTTATTTAACAAAGTTTTAAATGTTATCCATTTATCCTCTGTATTTTTACTAGAGAATTCTTTGTCCCAATTTATGTTACTTAATGATTTCCTTAAATCGTTGAATTTTGCTATCTTAAAATTAAAAAGTCTTAGTTAAACCTTTAAGACAATGTTTATGAAAATAGATTTCAAATGTGACCATGTTATGATCACAGTTACCCAAATGTTCTTTGACTTCTATGTTTGATATTATATCTGTATTGTTTGATAGCACTAAATCCAAAATAGCTTTACTCCTAGTTGGCTCCTCAATTTATTGTGACAAGAAGTTATCCCAGAGAACATTTAAAAATCTATCCCTCTTAGTTGAATTACTAGTTTCATTGGCCCAGTTTATATCAGGGTAGTTAAAATCTCCCATAATTACAGCACTGTTATTAGCATTTACATTAGTAGTTGAGTTTCCTCCAGGTCACTAATGTTGGGGGGCTTGTAGCATGTTCCAAGTAATATTTTTTTAGGATTTCCCCCCCACACTCTTTATTTCAACCCACAGGGTCTCTACATTGCCAACTGTATCATAAATATCTTCCCTTATTGTAGGTCGAAGGTTAGGTTTTGATATACATGCAGATTCCTCCACCCCTTTTATTATTCCTGTCCCTCCTAAATTAAGTATACCCCTGTAAGTTAACTGCCCAGTCATGTGAATCATCCCACCAAGTTTCAGTTATACTGATAACATTATAGTCCTATTCTGCAACTATGAGCTCCAGCTACCCCATGTTACCTGTCATGCTTCTTGCATTTGTTGTCATACATTTACTTTTCATGTGCTTTCTGCTGCTACTTGGTGTGCTTTCCTCCATACTTTCTAATGTTCCATTTCTTAAGTCATCCCTTCCTTGAGATATTATAGAAGTGACATATTCACAGACTGATCTCTCTGTTCTATTGTGTTCTAACTGACCCTCCCCCCTTTGCCTAGTTTAAAAGATTCTCTAAATGTGCTACCATTCTTTCTTCCAGCACACCTGCACCCATGTCATTCAGATGCAATCCATCCCTACTGTACAAATTGTACCCAAGTGAAAAGTCACCCCAGTGATCTAAAAAGTCAAACCCCTCATTTTTACACCATGTTTTTAACCATGAATTAACAGACTTTAGCTCCTTCTGCCTTACTGAGTTAGCACACGGCACTGGTAATATCTCAGAAAATATTACTTTGGAGGTCATTGCTTTAAGCTTGCTACCTAACTCCCTGAAGTCATTTTTTAGGACTCTCCATCTACCGCTGATTCCTTCATTAGTACCAATATGTACCATGACTGCAGGATCAGACCCACATCCCTCTAACAATCTATCAATAAGCTTCACAATATGCCTAACACAAGCCCCTGGAAGACAGCAAACTGTTCTATTAAAAGGGTCTGGATGACAAATTACCCTATCAACCTTCCTAATTATAGAGTCTCCTACCACCAACATCTGCCTCAGGCCCTGACTTGTATGCCCCTCTTCCATGACTGAAGGAGTGTTAACTATAGTATGCCCCTCTACCATATCTGAAGGACTGCCCACCATACTATGTTTCTCTTCCATGACTAAAGGACTGTTCACTATACTAGGCAAAATAGCCCTCTATGACACTGCAACCCCTGAACTGATATCCCCAACATCTTTACTTAATCTGGCAAATCTCTTGGGGTGTAACAGCTCAAAACTGGCCTGTCTCTTCCGCTTACCTTTACTTCGCCCTCTAACTGTGACCCAGCTACATTCTGGAGTCTCCGTCCTCATCTGAATCCTCCCCATTCCCACTGCTAGAAACGTTAACAACCAGCTTAGTCCCATCCATTTCCCTTTCAAGTGTGTGAATTTCATGCAGTGTTGCAATTCATTCCTCCAGAACTCCAATACGAGTTTCTAAAGAGACAATATGCTCACACTTGCCACAAACAATCTCTGAAGTTGCAGCTCCAGTGAGGCAAACATGTGGCAAGCTGTACACTGAATGAGATTCTCACACATACTTACAGCATAAAACGTTTAACTTAAAAATATAAAATAATTATTTTTCCCCTTGGTTACTCCAAATCCTTGTTTACCTAATTACCTTGTTTAGCTAACTGCTTACTTAAACAGACAATCTTACTTGAACAGATAATCAAGGCAGCAGACCCTTTCAGAGCAGGCTCACAGAGTTACTGTGCAAGATTTATATTTTAGGTAGGCCTAAACAGGTGAACATTATCCCTTCCCTAATTACCCATACAGGAAACAAAAACAAAAAAAATTAAGGGTAGAAACAAACAAAAAACGTTTTTTTTTTGTTTTGTTTTTTAATTTACCCCTTGCACAGCAAACAATTTAAAAATTAACCTGTTTAGCTAACTGCGTACTTAGACAATCTTACTTTAACAGATAATCAAGGCAGCAGACCCTCTCAGATGTTATATATATATATTACTTTGAATTTATAGGCTAATGCGATATTAGGAAATCCCAATTATATCCACATATAATGGAATTTCCCTCTTGATTTATGTGAAAAATTGTGTGTATGTGTGATTTACACCTTAATGACATGAATTCATTATTTGTGAATAAATCTAAAAAAAAGTGTGATTCCAAATGCAATAAAATTATTTTAATAGTCTCTAAGATTAAAAACCTATGTCAGGGTGCCAGGAATTAGACTGAGACGAGAAGTGCAAAAATAATCACACCTTTATTAATAACAAAATAATAATAAAAAGTCCACAAGTCAAATAACAAGCCAGGAGTCAAAACCAGAGCTGGTAGTCAGACCAGCCGAGTCAGGAGCCAAAGTGAATAGTCAGATGAGCCGGAATCAGGAACAAGGAAAACAGCAGAGTCAGGAACAAGCCAGGGATCAGGAACCAGGAAGGACGTCAGACAGCCAGGTAATACACAGGAACTCTCACAAACAGGTCTGAGACAAAGCAAAGGCAAAGCATTCTGAATAGAGGCCCTTTAAATAATAAGTAATGTCATCACAATTCTGAGACTGCATCCTGTCTCACACAGATGATGCACACCAGTCTGGCCATAAAAGGAAGTGCAGGAAATAAGCAGCATCCCCCACAATGCACCATAGTCAGCAAGAGAGGTGAGTAAAATGGCTGCCAGCAGCACATGGCAAACAAAACAGGGAAAAAACCCTGACAACCTAGCAGTGACTTTATCATTCATTCTTTGAATGTATATATTGTGTGGTGTTTATCATATCTTGTGGTGTATAAAAATCAAATTATAATGTGTAAAAAAAGAAAAGAAGAGGGAAAAAACAGTGTAGAGGAAAAAAGACAATATGTGTGTGTTTAGTGTTCCTTATTGTTGGGTACCATTACCCTTTTCTTATTGAATTAACAGAAAACCTTTTTTATTTGTTTGTCTATACCTAGTGATTATATTCATGATCATAATTTGATATATTTTACAAAAACCTGATTTTCCTTATAATATCACTACTTTACCCTTTTCTGAATAAATTTACACAAAAAATTGTTTGTTATTTTCATTCATACCATGGAGATGCACTGCATTAAAGGGACACTAAAACTATTTTTTTTTTCTTTTGTGATTCAGATAGAGCATGCAATTTTAAGCAACTTTCTAATTTACTCCTATTAATTTTTCTGCATTCTCTTGCTATCTTTATTTAAAAAAGAAGGCATCTAAACTATTTTTTTGGTTCAGACCCTGGACAGCGCTTGTTTATTGGTGGGTGAATTTATCCACCAATCAGCAAGAACAACCCAGGTTGTTCACCAAAAATAGGCCGGCATCTAAACTTACATTCTTCCATTTCAAATAAAGATACCAAGAGAATGAAGAAAATTGTATAATAGGAGTAAATTAGAAAGTTGAATAAAATTGCATGCTCTATCTGAATCACGAAAGAAAACATTTGGGTCCAGTGTCCCTTTAAGCAGGTAAATCTATTTGCTCTCTGCTTTGAATAAAGCATTCTCCAAGTTCCCTCCTCTAATACCCAGATTTATATGTTCTATTCCCCAACATAAGAGATGTCTGGTGTTGTTGCATGTTAGAAAATGGGATGCTACATTGGTTATTGTTTTATCATCTGTTTGATCCTTCTCTGAATTTTTTATATTTCAGATCTGTTCCATAAGTCTAACTCTTTTCTTTCTTGTTGTCATGCCTACTTTAATGTTTTTACAAGTGCACTGTATTACATATACCAATCCTTTGGTATTACAACTTATATATTTGTTAATAAGATGTGTATGATCAAAGCTGTCTGTGATTGTTGTGGTTCTGTACATATGTTGACAGGTTGAGCAGTTCCCACATCTAAAAGCTCCTGGAGTTAGGGAATTTTTGGTTTTGTTCTTATATGGGTGGCTATGAGATATCATGTCTATAATTTTTTTAGCTCTTCTATATGCTATCTCTGGTTTCTCACCTAATTTAGATTTTAATATTGGGTCTGACAATAAGATATGCCAATGTTTATCGACTTTCTCAATTATTTGGGAAATTTGTGAATGTGTGAAGATTAATCGTGGTTTATCATCCCCTACTTTAGTTTTTATGTATAATATATCTTTCCTGTTTGGAGTGCTCAATTTTTGGCTTTCTTTATACTTATTTTGCTGTATCCTCTTTCTTGTAATCATTGTTCCAATTATTTTTCTGTTTTCTTAAAAGTAGCTTTGTCAGTACAATTTTGCTGAGTCCTTAAGAATTCACCATTCGTTAAACCCTGTTTGGTCCCTGGTGCATGTGCACTTGACTGGTGTAAAAGACTATTAGTGGCCCTATGTTTACGATATAGATCTGTTGTTATTCTACCATTTGGATCCTTACTGATTGTTAGATAAAGGAAATTAATTTCTTTCTGACTGGATTATGATGTTAATTTGATTTTTAAATTATTTCTATTTATTTTTTGTTGAAATTCTTTTAATATTTTTCTTGACTACCTTCCCATATGAAGAAGATATTGTCTATAAATCTCTGCCATATGGGGATCTTCTCAATATACTAATTATTTTCTTCTGTAAACACATGTACAGCAAAGAGAAACGGAATCCTGAGCACTCGGAGGGGAAATATAAAAAAACAATTTTTATTGGGTAAAGATTAAAAATGCCATATATATTCCATATACATGCAGGGGTCAAGGAAAAAGCTGGCTTGGTGCGTTTTGCGCTTCTAGTGGCCCTTAGTCATAGGGTACACATAGGGCAAACCATCTCATATTTAAGAGGTACCCAGCCAATCAGGGACCAAAGCCAGACCACACATGGAGACACCCATCAAAAACATAAGGTGGTTTCGCAAAAAAAAACCCAAAAAAACAATAATAATAGATAAAAAACAGTGATACATTATCCTTGAAGATTGCTTACAGGATCTAGGGGAAATATAAATTTTTAAGTCATTATCTTGAACAGAAGCGAATTTCCTAAGTACTTTTCTAAGCATGATAATTTTATGTTGTATAATAATTTATTTCTTCTAAGTTCAAGACAAAGAGTTATTTATCAAAAAGGGATTAATTTAAAAAAATATATATTTATGGATCTGGAATACAACTTGAGCTTCTATAATATTAAATATTTTATATTTTTTATGTTTCTGGATTGGTGGGAGTAACTAAGAAACCAAGAAAAGAAGCTGACTTTTGAAATTTCAAAAAATAAATGAATAAGTTACAAAGTTAGTCTGTAAAGTATGAGATATCCCATTCTAGGTGCATGCCTTTCGGGTGTCTCGTATCTAACTTTAAAATCCAAAAATTTTGGTTAGAGACGTATGTCTGTTACCCCCCCCCCCCCGGGTGTCTTTTTACTATTGCAATGATCTGCACCCCCAAAGTCAGGAATGCTAGTGAGGTGCAGGCCATTGAAATATTTAGCTATGGCAGAGTGTTTATTGCAGTTTTCTACATTCCTAAGGTGCTCTCTAACTCTGTCCCAGAGTTTGCAAGAGGTTTGGCCAACATACTGTAGTTTGCAATGGTTGCAAGTTATTAAGTATACAACCCAACTACATTTTGCATGAAAATTGATGTCAAATCATCTTTTGGCAGCAAAGGAGAACAAATTATTACCCACTGTTACCATTTTACATGCTTTACAATTGAATTTATTACACTTAAAATTCCCCTTGCGATGTAACCAAGTTGTAGTTTTAGTTTTGTTGACCTGAACCATGCTTGGAGAAAGCTTTGAACCCAGGGTTTCTGGTTTTCTGGAAACAAATTTGCATGTTTTAACCAGGGACACTAAGGTACATTTTAAATTAAAAACATCATTACATAGTGCTGGGTGTTATTATACTGATGCAGATGCCAGTGATCCTATAACCAGCCCTCCTCTGGCTATACCCATGTGCCAGTGTCACTACTGTGTCATTATATAGTGCTTGGTGTTATTATACTGATGCAGATACCACTGATCCTATAACCAGCCCTCCTCTGGCTATACCCATGAGCCAGTGTCACTACTGTGTCTTTGTATAGTGCTTGGTGTTATTATACTGATGCAGATACCACTGGTTCTATAACCAGCCCTCCTCTGGCTATACCCATGTGCCAGTGTCACTACTGTGTCATTATATAGTGCTTGGTGTTATTATACTGATGCAGATACCACTGACCCTATAACCAGCCCTCCTCTGGCTATACCCATGTGCCAGTGTCACTACTGTGTCATTATATAGTGCTTGGTGTTATTATACTGATGCAGATGCCACTGACCCTATAGCCAGCCCTCCTCTGGCTATACCCATGTGCCAGTGTCACTACTGTGTCATTTTATAGCGTTGGGTGTTATTATACTGATGCAGATGCCACTGATCCTATAACCAGCCCTCCTCTGGCTATACCCATGTGCCAGTGTCACTACTGTGTCATTATATAGTGCTGGGTGTTATTATACTGATGCAGATACCTCTGATTCTATAACCAGCCCTCCTCTGGCTATACCCATGTGTCAGTGTCACTACTGTGTCATTATATAGCGCTAGGTGTTATTATACAGATGCAGATACCACTGATTCTATAACTAGCCCTTGTCTGGCTATACGCATGTGCCAGTGTCACTACTGTGTTATTGTATAGTGCTAGGTGTTATTATACAGATGCAGATACCACTGACCCTTTAATCAGTCCTCCTCTGGCTATACCCATGTGCCATTGTCACTACTGTGTCATTATATAGTGCTGGGTGTTATTATACTGATGCAGATACCTCTGATTCTATAACCAAGCCCTCCTCTGGCTATACCCATGAGCCAGTGTTACTACTGTGTCATTATATAGCGCTAGGTGTTATTATACTGATGCAGATACCACTGATCCTAAAACAAGCCCTTGTCTGGCTATACCCATGAGCCAGTGTTACTACTGTGTCATTATATAGCGCTAGGTGTTATTATACTGATGCAGATACCACTGATCCTAAAACAAGCCCTTGTCTGGCTATACGCATGGGCCAGTGTCACTACTGTGTCTTTGTATAGAGCTGGGTGTTATTATACAGATGCAGATACACATCCAGTATTTCACTCAGGCTTTATTTATTCCAAAACTTATCACCCAATATCGCTAGCAGTCTCTTTATTCACACTACATATTCTCCCTTTCCTATTATTTAATCAGAAAGAAAAGATATACTAAGGTTGTGAATCACAACCTTAGTATATCTTTTCTTTCTAATTAAATACTTCTAATAATAAACCTCAGGTGCTGGTTAAAGTGCTTTACCTTTGCATATAAAGCTCCAGGGACACAGTGGCAGCTTGCTTCTTGAATCTCTCAGTCACTCAGAGTCATTTTCCCGGTACTAAGCGGCATCACGAGGGAGTGGCCACAACCCTGCGAAACCTGGAGCCGCATGTGTCAAGGAGGAGTCAGGATCAGCATTCATCTGTCCTACTCCTTCCTCCCCGCAGCAAAATGGGTGGCGTACACTGCAAGGGCCAGTCACGGACACCAGTGTCCGTGTACGGACACCTTGCCTATCCCTGGTTTTAACAAATGGTGCCAAGGCATTATCATTATTTAAAAGTTCGATATGTTTTTTTCAAAATGTCAACAACTTTATAATACTGTAAAGAAAATGGGGTGCTAAAAACAATTGCTCCTTGTTAAAATGACTTCCTTGGTTTTTTGTTTAGTTGTTGGTCATCTCTCGCTTCAGAGCTCAGTAATTTATGAATATAGCCCCTGTTAAGGAGACTGGTCTTTAATTCCTCAGATTCAGAGTTGTAAATATGTTCACAGTTAGTGTTCCTTCTTATTGTAAGAAATGTACACATGTACAGCCTCTAGGGTTGCCACCCGTCCCTTAAAATACAGAACACTTATGTTACACATGCTGCAGGGAGGAATATGAATAGTGCTGTCCAGAAACACAATACATGTTCCTCCCTGCACACCCTGCAGCATGTGTAACTCATAAGTGTTCAGGAAAACATGGCTGAGGTGGCAACCCTAACAGCCTCCCACCATCCCAAAAATAAATTGGCATAAGAGGGAGCGCCTGCTGTCCCCATGGCTGTACTTTTTGTTTGCAGGTAGAATCTACTGTCAAAGATTAAAATATTATATTGCAGTGCAAACTGCTGTAATTTAATAATAAACTCATTATGAATTGTGTCTTCTTATGATTTTTAGTTTAAAAAATATTGAACTCCTTTCATCCTTTTTTCATGTTCTATTGATGTGTATAATGATTCTATATCTGTAGTGTATAGCCATGTTTCTTGATCTAAGTAAATGTTTTCTAATATTTTTAAGACCTCCATTGTGTCCTGCACGTAAAATGGTAACTCATAAACAGATGCCCTTAGTCTATAATCAATATACTGGCTGGCTTTTTCTGACAGGCAACCTATTACTATAGGTCCGCCCGGTGGATTATATTATTTATTGATTTTTGGTATTAAGTGGAATGTTGCTATTTTAGGTTTTTTTTACTGATAATAATGTTTTTTTTCTCTTTCTGTTATTATATGTTCCCTAAATGCTTATGGTTATAAATTTGTTGATATCCTTCAATTGTATTGCATATTAATCTAGAGTAGCATTTTGGGTCATTAAGTTGTTTGTTTGCTTTAAATATATATATATATATATATATATATTTATATATATATTTATATATATATTTATATATATATATATATATATATATATATATATATATATATATATATATATATATATATATATAACTGTAACTCATAGTTCCCATAACATAGCCATAGAGTGTCTTATATAACAATAAAAAATAATACTTACCAACAGACACTTGTCCACATCCAAGAAGCAGATAGCCAAACCAGGACTGAAACATATCAGCAGAGGTTATGGAATAGGAGTATATTGTAGATACATAAAGGGAGACAAAAGTCCTGCGACCGATTATGTAGAGTTTATGAAGAAATTCCCATGAGGTGAATAAAGGAATCATAAACAAATACCCCAAGTACATCCCTCTGACAAGCACTGCCCACTGAGGGGGACTGGGCCTCAAAATACACTGAAAACCCTTTCTCTGAAGAAACACATGCACATCTTAATTCTTCATCCACCTTCCGCAGAGGCAAAGAAAAGACTGAGGTATGTGTGAGCTCTTGGGGTTTGGGAATCTTTGCCTCCTCCTAGTGGTAGGGAAGGTAATTCCCAGGATTAATGGATTGTGGACTCTCACCACCTGTATAAAATAAATATTAGTGCTATTGTGTGCTAACACCACTCAAGTTACAACAATAGAGCTTTTTATATTTGTAATCATATTACAGTTCAGAGTAATATATTAGTGCTTGAGTGAAAACCTACAGTGCACTAACATCTGGATTTAGGATAGCACGGGTGCGCTACATCATTTACTTTGAGCTGAAAAATTCAAGTAATCTTTGAATGTTCAGCCATACTTGGGATAGCCCTATTCTTGCCACATCTAAAAAAAAAATTAAATTACTACCCAAAGTTACCAAACTATGAGTTTTTAATGTAATATATTTTTTAAAACTTTTCACACATATATACTTACACATATATATGTACACATACACATAAATACACATCTATACATACCCACAAATATCTACATAAATACAAATATATATATATATATATATATATATACAGTATATATATATATATATATATATATATATACATACACCTTTCAGCCCTTCCTAGTACAATACCTTGTCATCTGTTTAAATCACTATTAAAACATTTATTTCAATTAAAAAAATATTTTACATGTAATATGTACATTTATATGAGTGAAATGTTTTAATATAGTATACATGTGTTTTGTTATTCATATAATCAAGGCTTAACACTTTACTTTAGCCCTCCAAGATCTCTAAATTGTGTAGAGCAACACATTACTCTCCACTTGTAATTCAAGGGATTGTGCACTATTCTTATGCAAACCTGTCCTGCACTATCATTTGTGCTCCACTTGTAATCTAGGCCTAAGTATTTAATAATGTGTTCAACAAATAAAGATAAATCATAGCAAATAAAAAATCCTCATGTGGTCTAGAAACAAGTTGTATATAACTGTTTTCTTCTCTCACTCAACCATTTGTCTCTGTAAGAGTCATCATTGGGTTAAAAGTTTGCACCTAAACGTAACTACCCAGTAAATGGTATAAACTTCACATAAAGGGACTTGAAAGTTAAAATTAAACTTTTAAGGTTGTAGCAATAGAACAATAAAAAAAATGCTCTAAAATACTAACTTTAGACGATATTTGCACATCATCAGACATAATCAGGCTGGTAAAGTCATCAGCTAAGGTAAAAAATTCTTGGTGATGACTTCAGAATGATTAGCAAATTACCCTATTGATTACTTCACAAGCATCAACAGCCAGTGAATGATTCTAGAGTCATCTCATTTAAATATTTCGGCCTGTGGGCATACTTCAGAATGGCTTATGATGACTAGTTTGGAGTCATCAATTACTTTAGAATGACTCCAGGAAGATCATACTTTTCGACTAGGATCCATTTAAGATGTTAATCCATTCTCCATTTCAGTTTCACTTTTACCTTATTCTGTTTTTCATATTTCTCGTTCTTTAGTTCTCCCCCAACAAACTAGCAGCATTATTTGATCTACATTGCTGCAGATTTTCTTGCGTAGCTATATTTTGAATTATATAGTCTCCTGATTACATAAACTATTGAAATGCATGATTTTAACTGCTTATTTTTCAACTATATTGCAAATATTAATAAACTGCTTTTTTTAATACCAAAGTATAAAAGGCAGACAGGAATTAACGTAACATTGCTATGTGTATAATAAGATGCACTGGTGACTGTTCAGATATGAGTAATTCTCAATTTAAAATATTTTAAACAAATCAGGAAATTAATTTTGTTGGCGAAAATCTGACATGAGTATGCATAATACGCTTAATCAGGTGGATCTGTTCATCGTTAGGCTGTTTGGAACAGGTCAGTTTTATAAAAAATTATTTAAAATGTTTTCTTTCGTGATTCAGATAGAGCATACAATTTTAAGCAACTTTCTAATTTTTCTCCTATTATCAAGTTTTCTTCATTCTCTTGGTATCTTTATTTGAAAAGCAAGAATGTAAGTTTAGATGCCTGCCCATTTTTGGTGAACAACCTGGGTTGTTCTTGCTGATTGGTGGATAAATTCACCCACAAATAAACAAGTGATGTCCAGTGTACTGAACCAAAAATTGGCTGGCTCCTTAGCTTAGATGCCTTCTTTTTCAAATAAAGATAGCAAGAGAACCAAGAAAAATTGATAATAGGATTAAATGAAAAAGTTGCTTAAAATTGCATGCTCTATCTGAATCAGTGTCCCTTTAAGTTTTATTTTGAGAGCAGTAAAGGCTTAAGTGGAAAAAGTTTAGCGCACCACTTGTAATCTGGGCCATAATGTTTTTTCAGTCATTCAATAAAGCCTAAATTGCAAGTGGAGCACAAACATTTTTGCATTAACATCATGTTATTTTTTATCGTTCACCTGGGACCCCTTTTTGCACTGGAACCCGATTATTATAATATAGTTCAAAACAAACCCAGTGTCAGACAGTTTTTTATTTTTTATATATCAATAAAACACACTTTTGAGGGTATTATTAGTGAAAATAAGTAAATTCCACTGAAGTAGCATTTGCTAATCACCATCTGTTAGACACTTTGGGCTCCATGTACAAAGCAGCGAGAGCTGCTCCGGAGCCCATGCGGGCAGGTTCCCATATGCGAGCCTGCTTCCCGCAATGTAAGAAGCAGCAGTCATTACACCTCTGAGGTGGTGGAGAGAAATCCCTCTCAGTGATTGACAGTTCCTTCACTTGCGCCATTAGTCGTGCAAATGAAGAGGGGGGCATTATACACTCTGATGAGTGTGTAATGATACATATGGCCAGCGGACGAAAAGATCCGCTGCTCGTATGTAGCGAAGGTGGGCGGATAGCTTTGCAAGTTGAGAAGCTTTCCGCCAGCCTCTTAATACATGGGGCCCTTTGTCTAATTCCATGTACCTTCCATGTAGGCTACCCCCCCCCCAAGTGTGTAGATGAGTAATGCCCACTCATTTGAAGAGGTGCCTACCTCACATTATGCAAAATATTGAAAAAAGTTACTCACTCATACACAAACACACACACTCATGCATACACATGTACACACACTCACAAAAACACTCAATCATACATACACATATACATTCTCAACACACACTCGTGCATGCACATGCACTCAAAACACACACTCACTCATACATTCACAACACACACTCACTCAACACACTCGTACATAAAAATGCACACACACTAACAACTTACAGTACACTATCAAATCTTGAGGGGACCCTTGAAGGTTGTCCAGTTTAATAAGCACTGGTCTAGGCAGGGCATACTAAAATCTGTATGTCCAATATAGATAGTGCAATGAATACCTTGTCGGATATCAATCAAATAGTTCTGTACTACATTATTAATTATATTGGTTTATTTAAAAAATTATACAGTGGTATTTTGGAATCCGCTTGAGCCAGTGGTGTATTATGGGCTAGGCCAACAAGGCCGGTGCCTAGGGCAACAGATTTGGGATGGGCAGCACATCTGTCCTATCCTCTCTCTAAAAGCCAGCATACAGTACAGTGAGCTATAACGTGCAGGCTTTTATAGAGAAGACAAGGCACATGCGCTGATTAAGGTCGCTCTTTACAGACAGTGCTCCTTTAAACCATTGCTTCATTTAGAGCCGCCGGCATTTTTGCAGTGTTAGTGTTCTTGGTGAGACCGTGGATATGCTTCCAAGGTGAGGCTGGAGGAGAAGACCTTGTGCCGATATGCTGCCTCCCATTATCATCTGTGGTGGGTCTGCGAGTGCAGTGCTTATTGCAGGTCTTAGCAGCTAACAGACTGGATGCGTCTGTGCACTGCTTAGATAAGCTTGTGATGTCTAATCATAAACTCTCAGTGCTAATGTATGTTAGCTACTAATAGCTTGCTTTCTTTGCATTCATGAACCCATGGAGTAAATAGGAAACGGACACTTAAAAAGTTTCATTACTTGAATAATGTGTATTTTGATTGTTTCAAAGTGTATTCTTCTTTCCCTCCCTTCCTCTCTCCCTTCTTTCGCTTTCTCCCTCCCTTCCTCCCTCAACTCACTCCCTCCCTCCCTTCTTTCTCTAAATTCCCTCCCTTGCTCCCATCTTTCACTCCTTTCTTTCCCTCACCACTTTTCTCTTCTCTCTTCTCTCTCTCTCTCTCTCTCTCTCTCTCTCTCTCCCTCCCTTCCTGCTTTCCTTTCCCTCCCTTTTTCCACTCCCCTTTCTTTTCTCTCACCTTCTCTCAGGGAGAAAATGGTATGAGATGCATGCAATTCAACCCACCTGTATGCAAGTGTTTTGCTAGTCATTTTCTTTTTAATTGTTATTAAAAAACAAACAAAACAAAAACATTATACACAATGACCCCAAAAAATATTAAGTGGAAAAAAGGCCTAAAACCTTTGTGAGGGGGGCAGCACAAAACATACATACGCCACTGGCTTGAGCGCAACACTTAACGCACCTCTGTGCTCCCTGCTCTATTTATTAAAAGTACAGGGTACACTTAAAACAAAGTTTTGCCGCATTAAGGTTCTTTGGTTAAAATATTTAACTATCCACTTGCAATACTAGATTGTGCTTTATTCTTTGTGCAAGGTTGCGCAAGAAATAACGATCCCTATTGATTGCGCTCAATTTTTAACCTAGCCCTAAATGACCATATTAAGGGCCAGATTACAAGTTGAGCGCAAAATATTGCTTCTGCAAAAGCGATATTTGCGCTCAACTTAGTAATACGAATGCACGCTAATATGAGAACACGGTTCCATAGGCTTTAATGTTAGCCTCGTTCTGATGCCGTCATACATGGCCCCGAACCTAAGCGCAGTGAAGGGTTAAGTAGCACAGCGATGGCCAGCAATTTTAAATATACTGTATATGTATTTGATTATATTCTTATATATTTATGTGTTAATATGTGTTTATACACATTAACACTTAAATATATATGTATTTAAGCATATACATATATATTTACAGGGAATACACAGTTCCCATAGGCCGCAATGTAGAGGCACTTTTTAGTGCCTAGTGCAGTATTTGTTTCATAAAAAAATTAAAGACCCTCTATTTTAGGGGCATTTGGGGCACTTTTAGAAAATTAACCAGAGATCTGATCTCTAGTTAATTTTCTGAGTGCTAATTGATACCGCAAGCTTGTGGTAGCCATAACCAACCATTTGTATTGCCTGGTTATTTATCTTGCACGCGCCCGATAAATTAGGACTCCACTTGTAATCTAGCCCTAAATTGGTGTGAAATTACTTAAATACACCTTGTTTGTTATTTATAGCCAAACTACAGCCAACACTTGCCTTATTTGGTAGGAGCCAGTCTTATAATTTGTGCTGAAACCAAACAGGGACTGATATGTGGCAGGATTAACCTTGTGAATACAGTAAAAGGGCAACAATAAATATTAAAAGCTGCAGTGAACTGTGATATTATTTCTCCTCTTTAATGTATTCCCAGAAATATATTTATTTTTATTTTGTTATTTGCAAAGGCTGATTTTTCCTGCTGAAACTGCAGAAACTGCCAACTATACTGAAAATGTAAGTACAGAGGTACTGGGTATAGAAAAGCAATTTAAACAAGAAGGGGAAGAAAATTCCAGTGTGGGAGGGATAGTATAAAGGAAAGGGAAGCACAATTAAATAATTATCAAAAGCACATCTTTGGCTCCAGTCCTACCAGTTTTCGTATAAAAAAACCTTTGGTAATGAGTAAGGCAGTGCAAAATATAACAATTTGCTATAGTAAAAATTAACATTTGAAGAAAAATTGTTATAGCCTTTCTGTTCAATTACAAGTGCCATTAGCAGATAGAGTAATTATCTCCTTTGCTTATCAGATTGCTTATGGTTAAAGGGACAGTCAACCCAAAATTTCAAATAGGTAAAATTCCTATAAACTTGCTAACGATGATTTTTTTGAACTATAGCCCAATTTAGTAGCCTAAAGCGTTTCTAAGTATTAGTTCTTACTTTTGTCTCGTGTGGCTGTTTAAAATGTCTGTCTGCCCCCTCCCATATTTCGTCACCAGTATCTTCATTGTGCAGCTCTAACAGCTCATTTTCGCCCGTACACACTCGTGTCCCTCCCGTGTTTTGCGCATGCGCAGTGATCTAATAACGCTGTAGGAAAATGAGAAGGGATTTAGTGTTCCTATTTGAAACCTTCCCCCTACAACATTATCGGCGCACTGCGCATGCGCAAAACACGGGAGTGTGTATGGGCGAACATTAGCTGTTAGAGCTGCACAATGAAGATACTGGTGACGAAATATGGGAGGAGGCAGACGGACATTTTAAACAGCCACACGAGACAAATGTAAGTACTAATACTTAGAAACGCTTTAGGCTACTAAATTGGGCTATAGTTAAAAATAATAATTGTTAGCAAGTTTATAGGAATTACCTATTTGAAATTTTCGGTTGACTGTCCCTTTAACACTACTGTGTGTATACTTGCTAAAAAATTAGACCTTGTTATTACAGTTAAGCTTTCTGTGGACTGGACAGGTTTGCAGCAATGTTAGGTAGAGAAAATGAGATTGTTAAATGGACATGAAACCCCAAATGTTTTTCATGATTTAGCTAGAGCATACATTTTTAAACAACTTTCCAAATTACTTCTTTTATCTAATTTGCTTCATTCTCTTGGTATCATTTGCTGAAAAGCCTATCTAGATAGGCTTAGGAGCTTCGATCTAGCTTCTGATTGGTGGCTGCACATATATGACTTTTGTGATTGGCTTAACGATGTGTTCCGTTAGTTCCCAGTAGTGCATTTCTGCTCATTCAAGAAAGAATACAAAAAGAATAAAGCAAAATTGATAATAGAATAAATAAGATTTTTTTTTTACAATTTTATGCTTTATCTAAATCATGAATACATTTTTTTGGGTTTCATGTCCCTTTAAGGGAGACCTTGCTTAGGCGGGCAAAAGAAGGGGTCTGAAGTAGGCAGAGGAAGGGGTCTGCAGTATGTTGTGTTTGTCCTATTAGCCCTGATAAATTCACAAACTGGCTGTGACCCATACATAGCTAGAATATTACTTCCTCTTTTGTAAGTGCTATTTCTAATTAATAAACTGAAGAAAAAATTCTGTGCCCAGACAAAAACTGGGGCATTGAACCTCAATTCCTTCCCATTTTGGGCTAGATTACAAAAGGCACGCTAACTGTTACGATGGAGAGACATTGGGGCTCGCCAGAAACAGAAGTTCTGCTATTTATTCTGAATTTCAGTGTATCAGTCACATTTATATTCAAGTCAATATAGATTCTAGACATAAAATTGATTGCTTCACTTCCCTATTCACTAATTATTGATTTGAACTGTGATATATTTAATCTGCTACTCCAATGTTAATTAAAATATTTAAACTGGCTGCATGAAGTACAGAACCCCAATTATTATAATGTGTGAGACGCTGTAAGAGATGATATCATGCTTATGGGACTTTTGGAGATATTTAGGGACACCAAATAATTGTCACTATTTCTAGTGCCTGTAAAAGTCAGTAGGCCATTTCTGTGTTATAGTGAATGTTGCTATATATTTGGCTTGCTGAGTATCTGGCTGAGAGAGTTTGCCACATCTAAACGAGTACGTAATCAGCATCAAATCGCATGACTGACAACTTTACTCTCACAAGTCTTGGGGTTAATGGAAATTGTAGCACCTGTGCACTATAGTCTTTAAATCTGCTTATGCTACCAAAACATGGCAAATTGGGATCATATTTTCAATTCCTTCTGTCCCTCTGTATTTCCCTCATGAGCGTAACAGTTCTGCTCCTCCCTCGTCTCAATCTACACAACGTTATAATGAGCTGTCAGAAGACATCAGCCCCCATCACAAGCATATGCACAACGTACGCAGAGCAAGCTGTCTCTGTACACTCAGACTTCTTCTAATGACAGAAATGTACTTACCTGGTAATTAGTCTTGGATATAAATACACACACCTGTGATGCATGGAGAATAGTTATATTAATGTAATTGCAGTGCAGGTGTATAAACATATCAAATACATTTTTATTTTCCATAATCCATTTTCTGGGAATTTAAAAACAAGCTGATAATATATGCTATAATAATAAAAAGCATAAATAGTTAATAAGGTCAGGGGGCTGATTTTAGGGTATGCAGCAATAATTCTAAAAAGAGGCGTTGGCAAAGGGAATAAGTTCACATAACACCTTGCAGAGTTAGAGGCTTCTCAGAAAAGGCAGATTTACAATAGCAGGACCCCTATTCACAGGATAATTTTATAACACCTAACTTTTAACCATAATTTTGAGCCTCTATTCTCACCACTGCCAGCCCATAATATATCTGATTATGAAGTACCTTAAACATTGCTTTATACAGTAACTTATTTTTAATGTTATAATGAAATTATTGGTTATTAGAATTAACCCAATTTTAGCATTTCAACGACAATATTACTGATATTTATTTAATTAAATGTTGATATTACCTTAACATCATGCTATAGGAAAACAAATTTAAGCAAATTGGTAGAGCAAACAGGAGATTGAGTGTTACAACATCTATAATGGCAGAATTTTGCAATTATGCAGATTTCAAATGTTTATTAGACTAGGGGTTAAAGGACCCTATCATTGTAATAAATATGAGAGTTTCTTCTTTAAGATAGACAGATTTTTTTGGAAGACAACTAATGCTCTCCCTCAGAATGACAGCTTGACAGGGGCGTATTGAAGACAATTCTCCTCCGTCACAACTGGGTGCTTATTATCTTGTCACATTCTGGAAGCTTCATTACATCTGCACAGCAAATGAAAAGGAAATAAGTAGGGTGGATTAACCTCTTTGCTACATTACAGGATGCAACGCATTTCATTTGTTTTAAAATGGTCAGCACAAACCTGTAAAATGAATTAAGGAAGTCTGGGTACCGTATGATACACTAACTCCATGAGTGACACAATTATATGCTCAGTGGTGGTTCTAGAGTGGTGTTGTGGTATCCTAACCACCCACATTTATTATTATAACACCCTTTCAGGGTGTGAGGGTATAAGAAGGTGCCATGTATATCCTGTATTTAGTTTATGAAGAAAGGTTTATGGTATCAGGAGGTATATACTGTTATTATTTATATAGGTAACACTGAATGTTGGGACAGGGATGGGCCTTACAGGGGACAAGGCATATAAGGGGAGGGGAATGAGAACTCTGGGCTGTGGGGAACCCAACAAATTTGTCTTGCCCAGTGCCCCAAAAATGTTAAGGGTGTCTTTGATAACACCGCCAAACCTCAAAGGCCACAGCTGCCTTGAATTTGCAAGGTGGTGCCTTTTGTACATATCTAGTTCTATTTTACATGTCTTTTGCTCAAGGTAAAAATGAGAAGTTAATTTATAATATTAAGGAAGGACGATGTAGTAGAAGATGGAAGTTCCCCTTAGCACCCCTGGACCCCAAATATTTATATTAGTGTTCTCTTGGCACCCCACATTTGTATGATCTAGAATTACCCCTGTATAGGCCTAAAGCATGATAAATTACTATAAATATACATTAGTGAATATTTGCCATCATGGACATTTGGTTAGCAAACTTATCACCTATCCTGTATTCAGCAACTTGTGTAAGTCTGTGGCATCTAGTTTCTACTTTCAACACCTTCAACAGTGAGCAAGCACATGTACACACATGCACAAACACATGCACACTCATGCACACACACATGCAGACTCATGCACACACTTTCACCAAGATTACAAGTTGTGTGCTAAACCGGTTGCGTAAACAACGCAACAAATTAGCGTTATTGCACTTTCCATATCACTGCCATTACAAGTTACTGAAAACCTACTCTTGTTGTGCGATATGGTGCTCCATACCGCACAAAACCCAAGGCCTGACTTTACGGCTTGTGCACGCTTTTCCCCATAGACATCAATGGGGAGAAAGTGTCACAAAAAAACTAACACCGGGAAAAAGTGTGGCAGGGCCCCCACCCCCTTTTTGCTCCACCTAACTACCTCATTTGTCCCTCCTCCACCCTATTGCCCCTCCCATCTCATATGCCCCTCCCACCTCCTCTGCCCCTCCTCTGCCATGACTACATTAAGCTTCATACCGCACAAAACCCAAGGCCTGACTTTACGTGCTTGTGCATGCTTTCCCCCATAGACATCAATGGGGAAAAAGTGTCACAAAAAAACTAACACCAGGCAAAAGTGTGGCAGGGCCCCCCACCCCCTTTTTGCTTCACATAACTACCTCATTTGTCCCTTCTCTACCCTATTGCCCCTCCCATCTTATATGCCCCTCCCACCTCATATGCCCCTCCTCCGCCATGACTACATTATAGAGCACAAAGTAGTGAGGGGCAGACAAAGGCACAAAATCACTTCTGTTTACTTGTTACTGGCAGCTAAATAGGTAAAATCCTTAATTTGTATGTTACTAGCAGTCAAGGGGTAAAATTACTGATTAGTCAAAACTATACATCATGGGTCGGGATCAACAGTGGGGCTAAGGTAGTGCTGTTCGGTGGGACATTGTGTGACCCAACTGTCATTGTGCCCATCATCACAGATTATCCCTTATATTGGTGGAGGACAGCTGGAGTCTGGTTTTGAGGATAAAAAATAAATAAGGGAGTTATATGGTCTTTTAAAGGGACAGAAAGCGAAAATGATTAAACTATCATATTACAGATAGTGCCTGTAATTTTATACAATTTGCCAATTTACTTCTGTTATCAAATTTGCTTTATTTTCTTGGTATTCTTTTGTTGAATAGCAACCCTTGGGCCTTGGCAACCAGTTTCCATTATAAGTTTTATTCACTGGGTATCAGATTGCTTTGTTAGCACAACAAGTTGCTCATTCAACCATATTTGTGAACATTGTTTTGGCTGTGTCCTCAAAATCAAATCTAAAATTAACAGAGGTTTCCAGAGTAAAACAAAAAGCTGCACATTTAGCCCCCAAAAAAAGAAAAAAAAATCATTTTCGGAATGATTGTGACATCATTGTTTCCATACAAGGTATTAGAATTGTTTACATGATACAAATGCAGTTAATAAACATTTTATACATCACAGGGTTAACAGTTTGTAATCGTTTAAAGCTTATACATACCATGAAACCTCAGGAGATGCATTTTAAAGGCGAACTGAGCCCAATATAGACAATGCCCTCTGCATAGTAATAGAACAACTGCCACTCAGAAATACTTGTTCTCTTTGGAGACCCCAAACATTTTACAATGAAGAAGAACTTAATAGACTACTACATAGTAAAGGTTTGAGGATATTTTCTGGACAACTGATTTAGAAGTGTCACGTGGTGGAATATATAGTTCAACTAAAAATTCAGTGGCATCTCCAGGAACCATTTATATAGGGCCCCACAGTGTTCCACATTTATACATACATACACACACGCACAAACATGTTCATACACCTACACATGTCATCGTGAGCAGTTAAGGGGTTGATAAAAAATAATAGTAGTAGTAATAATAATATTCCTGCTTCTCTAACTAGATCAGTATTTATAAGTTTTATTCATAAGGAAACACTAACAGGCCATAGTTTAAGGATTACCTTGGGTGAGAGCACGCTAATATCCATGCTCTAGTTCAGATATCCTGAAAATATGGCCTGTTAATGTGCCCTGCAAACTGGAATTTAGAAACACTAAACTAGATGACCAACTCAGTCATGGTTATAGTATTCTTAATGCCTTTGTCATTTGCAAAGCATAGGCCTGATTGAAATTAGAGTATTAAAGAAAAGTGACATTAAAAGGCCCCAGCTTGAACCTCTGTTTAAAGGGATATGGAAATCAAATTTAAATGTTTATTATTTAGATTTAGAGATATTTTTTTTTCCCTTCAGTTATCTAAATGCACATCTTCCTATTTTGTCTCCTTGGTTGAAATGTGTCCCTTTTACATGAGGACATACTGAAGTAGGCTAAGGAGTGTGCATGGAATATAAAAGTCCTTTTTATATATACTTAAAAAAATGATGGACTCTGTCACAAAATATCTGCAGACAAAATACATTTTATTAGTAACATTTGCAATTTCTTGCAGTCTTAGAACCAGGGATAGATACAGACAAAGGATGTGGCGGACATCTTTCAAAGTACAGACCATAGTCAAGGAGCCTTGTCTGGCTATACGCATGTGCCAGTGTCACTACTGTGTCTTTGTATAGAGCTGGGTGTTATTATGCAGATGCAGATACACATACAGTATTTCACTCAGGCTTTATTTATTCCATAACTTATCACCCAATATCGCTAGCAGTCTCGTGACAAGCCACTTACTTTATTCACACTACATATTTTTTTTTTATTCCTATTATTTAATCAGAAAGAAAAGATATACTAAGGTTGTGGCGGACACTGCAAGGGCTAGTCACTGACACCAGTGTCCGTGTAAGGACACCTTGCCTATCCCTGCTTGGAACACGTATTCCTTTAAAAGCTTCTTGAGTGTTATCTCCTTAGCTGCGGCCTGCATCCAATTATAGACAGAGTGTACCAGAGTCACTTTTTGTTACTCCATTAATATTCTAGTTTAACTTTGTGAATATCTAAAGCCCTCTCACAAACCTTCACCACCCTGTCCACAGAGTGCCACCAGCGATGTCCCAAGCGGCACCAGGCACACCCACAGAGGATCGATCAGACTATTTCCTATGCTGTTCAATCCACCCTGGCTCCCCATGCCTCTCTTTTTCCTTATACGTGAATACACTACAAGATAGATGGAATAATCCCTCACGGTACCTCGTATGAGTAGCCGCCATGCCGCCACCGCCACCACATGACACGTGTCCACACGTAGACTGAACAGTTATTTACTCCTCACTGTGCGCAGTCTACTCAAGTTTTTATGCCTGAGAGTGGGTGGAGATGGAGTTGGCTGATGAGATCACTAATATGTGGACCGGAGTCATCCACACCCGGTCCACATATTGCTGATGCAGGGCTCCCAGCTGCATGTATGCCAAGCACATATTGGCTCCTTCCACTTCACTTGACTCCACTCCACACTCAGTCACTCTCCACCACCGCACACACAAGAGAACCCCCAAGTGACTTCAAGTCCAGCAGCCAAGCCAAATAAAAAGAATACATTTAATTTTAACTACAAAAAACAAAAACGAAAAAAACAAAACTTATTGCTGCTGCTGCAGCATTCCTGCAGTGGTGGCAGGCAGGAGCCCTCTAAGATGTGAGCCCTCAGACAAGGGCCGATTTGCCTGACTTGTCAGTCCGCCCCTGGTCTAGACACCCCTAATCCACCGCCCCTGACATCGCCAACACTAATTAAAGTTATTAACCCCTAATCTGACCGTCCCCCCACATCACTGACACGAAATAAACCTATTAACCCCTAAATCGCCACCCTACACATCGCAACTAATAAACTAAACCTATTAACCCCTTAACCACCGCCCCCCACATTGCTACTAATAAACTAAACCTATTAACCCTTAAACCGCCGACCTCCTACATCGTAAATCACTAAATTAAACTATTAACCCCTAAACCTAACACCCCCTAACTTTCAATTTAATTTACAATATAACTATCTTAAAATAAATAAAAACTTACCTGTGAAATAAAAAAAAACTAAGATTAAACTATAAATAAACCTAACATAACTATTTTAATAAAATAGAATAAACTACAAATAAAAAATAAATAAATTACAAGATTGAAAAAACCTAATACTATGAAAAAAATTAAAAACACTAAATTACACATTTTAAAAAAACTAACATTACGAAAAAATAAATAAAATCTAACATCAAAAAATAAAAATGCTAAAATTACGGAAAATAAAAAAACACTAACGGCTAGATTTAGAGTTTTGTCGGTAAGGACCCGCGTAGCTAACGCCGGCTTTTTTCTGGCCGCACCATAAAAATAACTCTGGTATTGAGAGTCCACATAAAGGCTGCGTTAGGCTCCAAAAAAGGAGCGTAGAGCATTTTTAACGCAGCTTCAACTCTTGATACCAGAGTTGCTTACGCAAGCGGCCAGCCTCAAAAACGTGCTCGTGCACGATTCCCCCATAGAAAACAATGGGGCTGTTTGAGCTGAAAAAAAACCTAACACCTGCAAAAAAGCCGCGTTCAGCTCCTAACGCAGCCCCATTGTTTGCTATGCGGAAACACTTCCTATGTCTGCACCTAACACTCTAACATGTACCCCGAGTCTAAACACCCCTAACCTTACACTTATTAACCCCTAATCTGCCGCCCCCGCTATCGCTGACCCCTGCATATTATTATTAACCCCTAATCTGCCGCTCCGTAAACCGCCGCTACTTACATTATCCCTATGTACCCCTAATCTGCTGCCCTAACATCGCCGACCCCTATATTATATTTATTAACCCCTAATCTGCCCCCCACAACGTCGCCTCCACCTGCCTACACTTGTTAACCCCTAATCTGCCGAGCGGACCTGAGCGCTACTATAATAAAGTTATTAACCCCTAATCCGCCTCACTAACCCTATAATAAATAGTATTAACCCCTAATCTGCCCTCCCTAACATCGCCGACATCTAACTTCAATTATTAACCCCTAATCTGCCGACTGGAGCTCACCGCTATTCTAATAAATGTATTAACCCCTAAAGCTAAGTCTAACTCTAACACTAACACCCCCCTAAGTTAAATATAATTTACATCTAACGAAATTAATTATCTCTTATTAAATAAATTATTCCTATTTAAAGCTAAATACTTACCTGTAAAATAAATCCTAATATAGCTACAATATAAATTATAATTATATTATAGCTATTTTAGGATTAATATTTATTTTACAGGCAACTTTGTAATTATTTTAACCAGGTACAATAGCTATTAAATAGTTAAGAACTATTTAATAGTTACCTAGTTAAAATAATTACAAAATTACCTGTAAAATAAATCCTAACCTAAGTTACAATTAAACCTAACACTATACTATCATTAAATTAATTAAATAAAATACCTACAATTACCTACAATTAAACCTAACACTACACTATCAATAAATAAATTAAATACAATTCCTACAAATAACTACAATGAAATAAACTAACTAAAGTACAAAAAATAAAAAAGAACTAAGTTACAAAAAATAAAAAAATATTTACAAACATCAGAAAAATATTACAACAAGTTTAAACTAATTACACCTACTCTAAGCCCCCTAATAAAATAACAAAGACCCCCAAAATAAAAAATGCCCTACCCTATTCTAAATTACTAAAGTTCAAAGCTCTTTTACCTTACCAGCCCTGAACAGGGCCCTTTGCGGGGCATGCCCCAAGAAGTTCAGCTCTTTTGCCTGTAAAAAAAAACATACAATACCCCCCCCCAACATTACAACCCACCACCCACATACCCCTAATCTAACCCAAACCCCCCTTAAATAAACCTAACACTAAGCCCCTGAAGATCATCCTACCTTGTCTTCACCTCACCAGGTATCACCAATCCGTCCTGGCTCCAAAATCTTCATCCAACCCAAGCGGGGGCTGGCGATCCATCATCCGGTGGCTGAAGAGGTCCAGAAGAGGCTCCAAAGTCTTCATCCTATCCGGGAAGAAGAGGCGATCCGGACCGGCAACCATCTTGATCCAAGCGGCATCTTCTATCTTCATCCGATGACGACCGGCTCCATCCTGAAGACCTCCACCGCGGACCCATCTTCTTCCGGCGACGTCCAACTGAAGAATGACGGTTCCTTTAAGGGACGTCATCCAAGATGGCGTCCCTCGAATTCCGATTGGCTGATAGGATTCTATCAGCCAATCGGAATTAAGGTAGGAATATTCTGATTGGCTGATGGAATCAGCCAATCAGAATCAAGTTCAATCCGATTGGCTGATCCAATCAGCCAATCAGATTGAGCTTGCATTCTATTGGCTGATCGGAACCTCTAATAGAATGCAAGCTCAATCTGATTGGCTGATTGGATCAGCCAATCGGATTGAACTTGATTCTGATTGGCTGATTCCATCAGCCAATCAGAATATTCCTACCTTAATTCCGATTGGCTGATAGAATCCTATCAGCCAATCGGAATTCGAGGGACGCCATCTTGGATGACGTCATTTAAAGGAACCGTCATTCGTCGTTCAGTCGTCGGCCAGGATGGATGTTCCGCGTCGGAGGTCTTCAGGATCCTGCCGCTCCGCTCCGGATGGATGACCATAGAAGATCCCGCTTGGATGAAGACTTCAATCGGATGGAAGACCTCTTCTGCCCCGCTTGGATGAAGACTTCAGCCGGATCATGGACCTCTTCAGCCCCCCGCTTGGGCTTGGATCAGGACATCGGAGGAGCTCTTCTGGATCGATCGGTGAACCTGGTATGGTGAAGATAAGGTAGGAATATCTTCAGGGGCTTAGTGTTAGGTTTATTTAAGGGGGGTTTGGGTTAGATTAGGGGTATGTGGGTGGTGGGTTGTAATGTTGGGGGGGTATTGTATGTTTTTTTTTACAGGCAAAAGAGCTGAACTTCTTGGGGCATGCCCCGCAAAGGGCCCTGTTCAGGGCTGGTAAGGTAAAAGAGCTTTGAACTTTAGTAATTTATAATAGGGTAGGGCATTTTTTTATTTTGGGGGGCTTTGTTATTTTATTAGGGGGCTTAGAGTAGGTGTAATTAGTTTAAAATTGTTGTAATATTTTTCTTATGTTTCTAAATATTTTTTTATTTTTTCTAACTTAGTTCTTTTTTATTTTTTGTACTTTAGATAGTTTATTTCATTGTAGTTATTTGTAGGTATTGTATTTAATTTATTTATTGATAGTGTAGTGTTAGGTTTAATTGTAGATAATTATAGGTATTTTATTTAATTAATTTATTGATAGTGTAGTGTTAGGTTTAATTGTAACTTAGGTTAGGATTTATTTTACAGGTAATTTTGTAATTATTTTAACTATTTTAGCTATTAAATAGTTCTAAACTATTTAATAGCTATTGTACCTGGTTAAAATAAATACAAAGTTACCTGTAAAATAAATATTAATCCTAAAATAGCTATAATATAATTATAATTTATATTGTAGCTATATTAGGATTTATTTTACAGGTAAATATTTAGCTTTAAATAGGAATAATTTATTTAATAAGAGTTAATTAATTTCGTTAGATTTAAATTATATTTAATTTAGGGGGGTGTTAGTGTTAGGGTTAGACTTAGCTTTAGGGGTTAATACATTTATTAGAATAGCGGTGAGCTCCAGTCAGCAGATTAGGGGTTAATAATTGAAGTTAGGTGTCGGCGATGTTAGGGAGGGCAGATTAGGGGTTAATACTATTTATTATAGGGTTAGTGAGGCGGATTAGGGGTTAATAACTTTATAATAATAGCGGTGCGGTCCGCTCGGCAGATTAGGGGTTAATAAGTGTAGGCAGGTGGAGGCGACGTTGAGGGGGGCAGATTAGGGGTTAATAAATATAATATAGGGGTCGGCGGTGTTAGGGGCAGCAGATTAGTGGTACATAAGTATAACGTAGGTGGCGGTCGGCAGATTAGGGGTTTAAAAAAAATTAATCGAGTGGCGGCGATGTGGGGGGACCTCGGTTTAGGGGTACATAGGTAGTTTATGGGTGTTAGTGTACTTTAGAGTACAGTAGTTAAGAGCTTTATGAACCGGCGTTAGCCCAGAAAGCTCTTAACTACTGACTTTTTTCCTGCGGCTGGAGTTTTGTCGTTAGATGTCTAACGCTCACTTCAGACACAACTCTAAATACCGGAGTTAGAAAAATCCCATTGAAAAGATAGGATACGCAATTGACGTAAGGGGATCTGCGGTATGGAAAAGTCGCGGCTGAAAAGTGAGCGTTAGACCCTTTTTTTAATGACTCCAAATACCGGAGGTAGCCTAAAACCAGCGTTAGGAGCCTCTAACGCTGGTTTTCACGGCTAACGCCAAACTCTAAATCTAGGCCTAAGATTACAAAAAATAATAAACAAAATTATCCAAAATAATAATAATTACACCTACTCTAATACTCCTATAAAAACAAAAAAGCCACCTCAAAATAAAAACACCCCCTAACCTAACAATAAACTACCAATAGCCCTTAAAAGGGCCTTTTGTAGGGCATTGCTCTAAGTTAAACAGCTCTTTTACCTTAAAAAATTACAAAGTCCCCCCTAAAAGTTGTCAAACTCTGTACCTTTAAACTCCATACTCCACCCCCATCAATACCTATATTAGCTTACCTTTCCAATGAATCATTGCTTAAATATTATTAGTGAACCTGATAGTTTAAGCCTCCTAGTTTCTTGTCTACAGTGGATGTTCCTGCTTTTGGTACTTATATCTGTTACCAATTCTCCTGCTGAATATTCATAAGGGGCAAACCTCCTATTCCGTCTTAAATTAATCTAGACTTACTCAAAATAAATACACAACACATATGTATGTGGGAAAAGACCGGTCACGGTCGCATTTATTAACCTAACCTTTATCACGGCTAAATGCCGCATCAGGCAACTTTAAATTTTTTAACTTGTAACAAGTTCAGCAAAAATTGGTGGCGGCATCTACTCCTTATCCTAACCCCTACTGACAGCCGGCCCGGACCCCCCAATCGGGGGACTGCAGCACAGCACGGGTTGCTTGCGCCCAAAATGGCAGAGAGAGATAGTTGCAGAACTGTAGAGATCTTCAACCAAAGATTAGTAAGGGGGAGGACCCCCCAGGCCGGCACCCGGCAGGCATCCCTCCCCCATCCAAGGGTGTCACTCAAATCTCTCTCTACCCGCTTTGGGGGACCAAGCCGACCGTCAGCTAGGGTATTCAATTCCAGCCCGAGAAGGCACCCACGCCTGGCGAGTCGTAAAAACACGCCAATCCGTGGTGGAAACTAAAATTACAAGACTTGGACTTACCAGGCTGGCTCACATAAACCTACCCGGGCCGCGTCTGACTAAGCCCTCACATTATGATAATATGCCGCATCTCCTCTCTCCGGGCTGGGCGGGGTGGGAAAGTTCTTCTTGAAGTCTGTGCACTGGAACAAAGAGGCCGGATCTACTGCGACAAGAACCTTTAAAGGTGAGTAGAAACCCCCGCCCCCTTCAATTGCAACATTGTTTAACCTAGAAACATCCAGACTTCAAGTCCCTTACCCCTTAATTTTGCTACAGGCCCACTAGAGGGCCCTCCACTTCCATAAGGGGCAAACCTCCTATTCCGTCTTAAATTAATCTAGACTTACTCAAAATAAATACACAACACATATGTATGTGGGAAAAGACCGGTCACGGTCGCATTTATTAACCTAACCTTTATCACGGCTAAATGCCGCATCAGGCAACTTTCAATTTTTTTACTTGTAACAAGTTCAGCAAAAATTGGTGGCGGCATCTACTCCTTATCCTAACCCCTACTGACAGCCGGCCCGGACCCCCCAATCGGGGGACTGCAGCGCAGCACGGGTTGCTTGCGCCCAAAATGGCAGAGAGAGATAGTTGCAGAACTGTAGAGATCTTCAACCAAAGATTAGTAAGGGGGAGGACCCCCCAGGCCGGCACCCGGCAGGCATCCCTCCCCCATCCAAGGGTGTCACTCAAATCTCTCTCTACCCGCTTCGGGGGACCGAGCCGACCGCCACAAGAGAACAGCTCCCTGCCCTCTTGCCGCCACCACACAAACACAACCAGCATTAACTCAATAACTTAAATTAAACATATAACACTGTCCATAGAACAAAACTTTAAAACTTTATAAAACTGATAGCAAACTCTTTCTAATGTCTGCCAGAAAAATGTCAATCCCAGCATCCGCCAGGTGAACTCCGTCTGGACGGTATAAATCCTTCTTGTCGGCTGTAATTGAGTCATGCCGAATTACAAAGCCGCCCAATGCCGTGACCGGTTCCCGGTTGACTTTTTCTTGACATTATATGCTGCCCTTTGTGTCACAATATGTCTCCAGCGCAGCCGTGCAACCACGTTGGACCACCCTACTTGCACACCTTGGAGCCAAGCATACACCCATCGTAAATCAGACACCATCTTTCTGATCAAATCCAACACTGGGACAGCACCCAAGTCATTGCCTCCCACATGCAAAATTACAATCTGAGGCTTCCCCCACCTGCTGTGAGCATCCTGGAGGAGTGCTGGCAACTCATCCCAAGCCAATCCCCTGCGACCCAACCAACGCACATTGGCCCTTGACCACGGAATTCCCAGCTGCTGCCCTTCTGGTAACCTCAACGCCCTGATGGCCGCCCAATGAATAAATGAGTGGCCCACTATCCAAACGCGTGATGAAGGGGTATTCCTGCCTGAAAGGACATGACATAAATGCTGAGCAACACTCATACAGATCGCCCACCCCTTCAGACCTAAGAAGCCCGAGAGAGCTCCCTTCTCACCCCTCCCACACCCGGAAGCCCTTCTGACTAGCGTTGAGTGACCTGTCCTCCCGTTTTTTGATCAGACCCCCGTGAAACCTTCACCGGCCGAATATACAACTTATACCTGCCCGACTTCCAGCACCCCAGTTGCTGAATTTCCGTGCCTGAAGACCCGCACGCAGCAGCCGACGTCGCAGCCCCAATTCTAAATGAATGAGACCCTATATTAGCAGGATCCAACCCGGTCGCTCTCGCTGCTCTCACCAGAACCCTGCGGAACTGGAAGGCAGATAAGGATGACCCATCCTCATGCACAAGTAGCTGCAGTGGACCCACCGGGCGCACTGCGCAAAACTTTTCGAAGTTCCACACTGGGCAACAATCCTCCACCGCTGACCTGCCCAAGCATAACCATGCTCCTTTTCCTGCTTGGTCCGTTTTAGACCTAGGAATGAGCAACATAAGGCCATTCTCTGCCGGCCGTACATTTTTACACAGAATACCGCCAGCGCCCCCAGAACACGACGACGCCACTAACTCCCCAATCCTAAGTGCCCCCGCAAACGCCAACGCAAATGCCGCGCGGAACAACAAAACTTCGAACTCAGAGGAGCATACCTCCCCCAAGCAACCCATCAACACCCGCAGACGAGAAGGCGTGATGGGCTCCCTGTGGTCAGGAGGGCGAGGGTCAAAGCAACCCCATCCCTTCAGTACCTGCCTAACAAGGAATGACCCCGAAAAATCCGGAATACCAAATGTTCTATTAAAGAACGCCATTGCAGCCAACCTACTTTGAGCAGCCAATCTAGAGGTCCCTTCTTTCCGCAAGCTCGCCAGCCACTCTAAGACCTGTACCTGCGATGCCTTGTGCACCTCAAACCCTTGATTAACAGCAAAACGTTCCCACACCCTCCAGTGACTCACATAGGTTGTCCATGTCTTAGGCGCCACTGAAGCCTGAATCAAAGGGATAATAGTTTCCCAGCCTCTGCCATCTGCCAAAGAAAAGGAGGGCATGTCAAGCCATTCTGATCTGCCTGAGGGGCAGCCTGCCTAAATAATTCCCAATTAAACCTAGACAATGCGTCAGCAACCACATTATGGACGCCCGGGACGTGACGGGCCACGAAGCAAATGTTAAGCTGCAAGCAGCGCAACACCAAGTGCCGAAGGTAGGTGACTACCCTCGGGGAAGACGCTGATAGCCTGTTGATGGCGTATACAACGCTCATGTTATCTGACCAAAAGACTACAGATTTGTTGGCCAGCACTGGTCCCCACAGTTCAATTGCTACCACAATAGGAAACAGCTCCAACAGCGTCAGATTCCTGTTAAGGCCAGCTGTGACCCACTCCCTAGGCCAAGGGGCAGCGCTCCACGACCCATTCAGGTAAGCCCCGTAGCCGTGGCTGCCCGCTGCGTCTGTAAACAGATGCAACGCCTGATTTGACTTGGGCTTTTCCTGCCAAATACAGACGCCATTAAACTGACTAAAAAATGACTTCTAAGTCATCCCTCATGGCTTGTGACACTTTAAAACGACGCGCCCCGTCGCGTGGCCCCCGTAATTGCTCTTCCAACCGTCTGTTGAAAACCCTACCCATGGGAATAGCCCTACGGGCAAAATTCAGCATTCCAAGCAAGGATTGCAGATCTTTTTTGGACACCCAAGTTGCCCTTTTTACTGCCCCCACGGCCCCCAACATGCGCACCACTTTGTCACCTGGGAGCCGACATACCTCAGCCACTGTATCAATTTCTATACCTAGAAATGTGAGACAAGTGCACGGCCCCTGCGTCTTATCTGACGCCAAAGGGACCCCAAACCTGCCCATCATGTCATGCATAACGTCCATTAGGACCCTACATTCTGATGTGTCCGCACGCCCCACCAGAAGAAAGTCGTCCAAGTAGTGGGCCACGGCCCCACCACCCGACGCCTTCCGGATAACCCAGTGAAGAAACGTACTGAAACTCTCAAATAGGGCACATGACAATGAGCAACCCATGGGCAAGCAACGATCGACATAAAATTCCCCTTCAAATTTCATGCCCATCAGCCTAAAGGCCGACGGGTGCAAAGGGAGAAGCCGAAACGCTGACTCAATGTCCAGCTTAGACATCAAAGCCGCATGTTCCCTGTCTCTGACCAGTGCCAATGCCTCGTCAAAGGATTGGTAGTGCACCGAACTAAGCTCGGTGTCGATGGCATCATTCACTGATGCCCCTTTGGGGTAAGACAAGTGGTGTATAAGCCGAAACTTGCCTGAATCTTTCTTAGGGACAACCCCCAACGGAGACACCACCAGGTCCGGAAGAGGCTTAGCCCCGAACGGGCCCGCAACTCTCCCCAAGGACAATTCTTTAGCTAACTTTTCCCTAACCACACCTGGAAACTCATAGGCTGATTTTAGATTCCTATGCAACGAGGAACCCACCACCCGGCCCGACACACGTATCCTAAACCCCTCCACCAAACCCCAGCCACACGGCCATGGCCTCAAGCCTAAGAGGCGTTGGGGCCCTTGTTACCAGGGGCCCCTTTTTGGAACTGCTTGTCACCACCAGCCTCTCGCTTCTTGTTGCAATCAACTCCTGGGTGTGGGCCGCTGCAGAACTTGCAGATGTGACGAAAGGAGCAACTTGCCCCCCTGTCACACTGCTTGTCCTGAAACTTCCAGCATTCCCGTCCGCGTCTCTTTGGATGTGGGGTGCCAGGCCGCCCAGGACCCGTCCGCAGGCCTGTTGTCTGACCTGCTTGACCTTCCAACCCCAATTTGGACCACAGGTATAAATCCTGCATCCCAAAGTGGAGCATAGGGTTCCCTACCATCTTCCTACGAAAGGCCATGTCATATTCGCGCCACGCCCCCTCCCTGAATCTGGCATGGACATCATCGATAGTGTCTTCATATTTAAACAGGTTATGCCCTTGCGTCTGCCACTTATCCAAATAGCAGGTTGCGAGGACTCTGAAGCACCTCTGCCATTCTTCATATGTTTCCGGTCTTTGGACCTTCTTAGGGCCCGTGCCATCTGCTGCCCGCTCTTTAGCGCGACACGCCTCAGGTGAAAGTTCAAAGATGTTCACATAGCGACCATCTTGAATCCTTTTCACCACCTTCGCCTTGAGGTGCCCATAAAGGGAGTGAACCAAGCACGGGTAAGTATCACCTTGCGAGGCCACTCTCCTTGTCACTGGCACCCCAAGGGGGGATGCAAAACCGCACCCACCCCGGGGACAAACGGAACCAACGCCGAACCCGACGCTTGCGCTGCCTGGTTCTTCACCTGCGCTGCTACCAGTTTCTTAATCATTTTAAACATCTCCTTCTGGCCCTTACCCACTAACCCTAGGTCCCCATCGCTATCTGAACCTGACTCACTAGAGGGTACCATGTGTTCAGTGTGTGTGGAAGTGCCAAGCAAGTACTCACCGCTCGGGGCCAAAGGAGGTGCCGCTCCCGTTCCGCTTTGTGCAGCTGCCGTTGCAGCCATTGGAGGGACAGGCTGAGATCCAGAAGGGGCTTGCCCAGTTGAGGAATCCATCTGCGCTGCTGTCGAATCACTGCTAACCTAGGGAAATAAAGGAACATGGGGAGTACTCTGTGCGTAGGATGAGGCCCCTGAGGGGCCCCCAGCCGCCTCCCCCACACACCTTTGCCCCCTACTACCGTCCCCAACAGACATCCCAAGCGCAGAAGCCACAGCCATCCTTATCAGTTCTTCATTCACACACCCTGTTTGTGCAATAGCAGCCACCAAAGTCTCCTGACAGTGCCCAGTAACCCCCCTTTCTGCTCCAGGCCTGTCTCCAAATGCACCCTGTCTGCCCTGAGCATTACACCTTCCTGTCTCCTGCATAATCAATCACTGCATTTGGCATGTCCCCCAACACCCCTTGTCTGCCCTGTTCTGCAGACCTTCCGGTCTCACGCACAGCCGATGCATTCAGCCTGTCACGCATTACACCCTGTCTGGCCTGCTCATGCAACGTTCCTGTGTCAGGCATATCCCCTGTGTTCATTCCCTCAGCAGACCTAACCACTGCAGCGTTCTCTCCCCTTGCCTGAGCCTCAACACCAGACAGTCTGCTTCTACCCCCTCCCGGGGTCTTATATGCTGCCTTTCCGCCAGACCGTCTGTCCCCCCTCCCATCAGGAGCCGTATCCTCCGCCCGGAGTCTCCCCAACTTACTTGGGGCCTCTCTTGGGGCCTAGCTCCTGCTGCGCTCCCTGCGTCTCCTCCTTGGACGCCCGCGCTCCTCCCCGCTCGATGAGTCACATGGGGAGGACGCGCGTGACGTGAACAAGGAGGCGGAGCCAGCCGGGGACGCGCGACGCGGCCTAGTAGCCGTCTGAGGCCTGCAGGCCGCACCACTGCCACCCGGGACTTCGCGGTCACCGCCTGCCCCAGTCGCACCAGAGGCTATGCACGCCACTAGGGACTGGGCCAAGGAGGCAACAGAAGCCAAGGCCTCCGAAGGTAAGCCCCTTAGATGCTGGCATGTGGCCAGCCAAGCCTCAACCGCTATGTCCGGCCTCGCCACGTGGGGCACCGCTGTGCCATCCTGAATTACCGGGGGAATTTGAGCAACCGCAGTGTCCACTGCAGGCCGCTGCGCTCGCCGCCCGCCGCTTGCTGAGGCCCTTTCGACCGCCCCACTACCTGACGGCCCTTCCACTTCTGTTACCCTAGAGGGAACCCCTAGCAAGCCTGGGGCATTCTTTTCCTGAGCTCCCATTCCCTGCTGAGCCCCTTGCCTCACCACCCCTCCCTGTAAACCAAGGCCTCTCCTAGCCCCTGGCCTAGCTCCGGCCACTTTCCCACTAACTGGTTGAGCCCTGGGGGTGGGAGGTATAACTCCCTCAGAACCTGATTCTTCTCTTGCTCTTGCAGGGCCTCTCATCCCTGGGACCTCCTTCACCACTTCTGCATATCTCCTTGGAGGAACAGATCTTCTCTTTGCTCGCCTCATCTTGCTACAGCAACATAAGTTCTTCTTGAAGTCTGTGCACTGGAACAAAGAGGCCGGATCTACTGCAACAAGAACCTTTAAAGGTGAGTAGAAACCCCCGCCCCCTTCAATTGAAACATTGTTTAACCTAGAACCATCCAGACTTCAAGTCCCTTACCCCTTAATTTTGCTACAGGCCCACTAGAGGGCCCTCCACTTCCACTGACTTTTGAATACTACTCTGTCATCTGTTTGGAGCTGTTACCTGTCACATGATCGGATCCTCAAGCTCCTGTGAATCTTCTAACCACTCCTCCTACTCAATGCAGTGTGCTGAACAGAGAGTAACTTACCTGCCTCCAACCTCCATTGCTCTCCAGGATTCACTAGCAAAGCTTTGTCTGCTTAAACACTGTCTCATCCGTGATTCGCTCTCTAAACTCTCCTTAAACAGCTGTACTCAGGAACCGCAAGTATATTTTGTATCATACAAACAAACTTATAACGGAACTTGTATTATACTGACTTCTATATGTTTGCCATAGCATTGTTTGCTAACTGACCTGCTTCTCATATTGTCTGCTTGACTTATCCTCTTATCTTTGTGTGTTTTATCCGGTGCTATTTCCATCTATTCTGGAGTCATATTATATTACATGCTGTGTAACTACCTGCCTGCAACACAATTCGCTTACTGGGCAAACATTGTCATACTGATACGTATTAACTGTCCTGCATTTGATTACTCTTACATAATTGTAATCTACCTGAGCTATTCGTTTATCCTCAGTATTTGCTATTATATCGTTTATTCTGCTCATTATATCACCTTTATTGTGGAAAGACTATTTATAGCTACAAAACATATATATCACTTTAAGGGAAGTTTAACCCTGTTAGTACATTACAGAATAATCAAGCCCTAAATAAGGGGATAATACAACCATAAAATTGATTTTTTAATTCCTCATATTTTTTTTTTTAAAAATGGATCCAAATGAGATTAATACTTAATTTACTACCCTTAATCAAAAAATAGACTATCTGGCTAGAGGGTTAACCAAAGTTCAGGCCGAAAACACAGTTTTAAAAAATCTACTGAAAGATTTCATGACACCTAAAACCACAGAGACTCCTGAGCCACATATTAACCCCCCTACACCCTTTTCAGGCAAAAGATCAGAATTCAGGGATTTCAAAAATGCCTGCAAATTACTTTTCACTATGAAACCACAAACCTATTACACAGATAGGATTAAAGTATGTACAACTATATCTTATCTATTAGGTGAACCTCGTGCTTGGGCAAATCATTCCTCTGAGAATAATGACCCTATATTGGACTTTTTAGATAGTATTTTTTTAGCAATGACAAGTCTCTATGAAGATTCAGACAAACAAATAAACGCTGAGAATAAGCTGCGCTCCTTCAAAAAAGGTAAAAGACCAGTGGAGGAATACATTACAGACTTCCAAATGTGGTTATTAGATTCCCAGTGGAATCAGGTAAGCTTAAAAAAAATCAGTTCAGACTGGGACTATCAGAAAGTTTGAAAGATGAATTATCTCGTTTGGATATGCCTGAGACTCTGGATGATATAATAAAAACGTCTATTAGAATTGACCGTAGACTCAGGGAAAGAAGGGCAGAAAAACTATCTGACACTTACCCAAAAAAGTACTCAACCTATCCCTCAGATAGGAATGCCAACACACCTACTCCCATGGAAATAGGATCCGTAAAGGGACCTATATCCCGAGATGAAAATATAAGAAGACGCCAAGCTAATTTATGTATGTACTGTGCAGGTAAAGAGCATAATGTTTCCTCATGTCACATCTTGACCCGACAGAAGTAGGGTAAGACAAATATCATCAATTCTCTCTCCACACCAACCATTAACAACCAATTAACTATATCTTTGTCATTACAGTGGGATCAATACCATCTCAAGATTGATGCAATTATAGACTCTGGAGCTTTTGGGTTGTTTATTGACTTTGAATATGTAAAAAAAATAATAACATACCTACAATAAGGAAGCAAAATCCTCTTTATGTCAAAGCTATTGATGGTTCTTTTATACAGAAGGGACCCATAACTCATCACACCATACCCCTACTACATACCACTATTGAGGGCCACACTGAGTTTATGTTGTTTGATTTTATTCCCACTTCTTTACACACTTTAATCCTAGGATATCCATGGTTAGCAAAGCACAATCCTACTATAGATTGGACTCAAAACAGTATTAAATTTCCATCATCATAGTGTCAAAATACATGTTTCCCACAAATCTCCATATCAATATCACATGCTGAAAATACTATTCCATCTGTATACCAGGATTTAATTGATGTTTTTGATATAAAACAAGCAGAAAACCATCCCCCTCACCGGATATATGACTACCCCATTGATATCATTCCGGGTGCTCATATTCCTTTTGGGAAAATATATCCACTTTTACAACAAGAACTCCAACACTTACGTCAGTATTTAGATGCAAACTTGCAAAAAGGCTTCATTACTCCATCCACAGCTTCTACTGTCACCGGTATGTTTTTTGTAAAAAAACAAGGATAACTCTCTGAGACCAATTATCGATTACAGGGCTCTGAATTCAGTTACTATAAAGAATCGTTACCCTCTCCCTCTTATACCTGAACTCTTGGAACATCTAAATTAAGTCACCATCTATACCAAGTTGGATCTCAAAGGTGCCTACAATTTAATCAGAATGAGAGAGGCAGATGAATGTAAGACAGCTTTTCGCATGGGATACGGGTTATTCGAATACAGGGTAATGCCTTTTGGGCTTTGTAATGCCCCAGCAACTTTCCAACATTTCATTAATGCCATTTTCCATGATTTAATGGACGTATGTGTCATCATCTATTTTGATGACATTCTCATTTATTCTACGAATCTACTCGAACCCCAGAAACATGTACGTTAGGTTCTCACACACTTAAGAGATCACAGATTGTTTGCCAAGTTGGAAAAATTTAAATCTAATGTGAATAGGATTACATTTCTTGGGTACATCATTACTCCCAGCAACATACAAATAGACCCAGAAAAACTATCTGCAATTATAAACTGGCCGACTCCAACCTCTGTCAAATCTCTTCAGAGATATTTAGGGTTTTCCAACTTCTATAGAAAATGAATTTCCAATTTTTCCGCTATTGCTAAACCTTTAACTACTTTAACAAAAAAATTGCCAAAATTCTTATGGACATCAGAAGCCCAAAAAGCATTTGAATATTTAAAGCGATGTTTTTCTACTGCACCTATTCTGCACTTACCCAAACATGATAATCCTTTCATTGTTGAAGTTGACGCCTCAAATACAGCCATTCGAGCTGTTCTATCACAACAAAGTCAACTTTCTTCTAAAATACATACCATTGCATTTTATTCTAGAAATCTTCTACCCGCTGAGATCAACTACTCGATAGGAGATATAGAACTCGCAGTCAAGTGTGCATTAGAAAATTGGCGACATTTATTGGAAGGCACATCAAAACCTTTTCTAGTTTATACTGATCATAAAAACCTTGAGTATCTTAAACAAAATAAAACATTGTCTTCACGCCAGGTCAGATGGGGACTTTTCTTTGACAGGTTTGACTTTCTGATCACATACCGTCCAGGGTCGCGGAACACCAAAGCTGACGCTTTATCCAGATGTAATAACTACATCTCTGAGAAGGATGATCCAACACACATCATACCACCAGAAAAAAATATTGGAACGTTGACCTCCTTTGAAACAAAACTTGTACTTCTTTGCAATCAGATCCAGATTTACCAAAGAATGGGATCAGAAAGGATATCTCAGGACTATATTACCAAGGTGATAACTTGTATATCCCTAAGGATCTATGTCCTACCCTTCTAAAACACTTCCATGATTCACCCTTCTTACCAAGACTCTTGAATTAATCCGTAGAAAATTCTCGTGGCCTCGAATGGAAAACAATGTGCAAAGTTTCATCTCACAAGAACATAATACCATTCTTGTTGTCGTTGATCACCTCACCAAACTAGCCCACTTTATCCCTCTCAAACACCTACCTACTGCAAAGGAAACAGCAGATGCCTTCTTTACTCATATAGTGAAACTACATGAGATACCCAACACAATCATCTCAGATCGAGGAACGCAATTTACGTCATATTTTTGAAAAGCCTTATGTAAACTACTGAAAATCGATTTCAGATTATCCACTTCATATCACCCTCAGACAAATGGCCTTATGGAGTGGGTTAATCAAATGCTGGAACAGTATCTCAGATGCTACATCTCTTATCTCCAAGATGACCGGTAACTACTTCTAACAATGGCCGAGTTTTCCTGCAATAATTCAATGAACACATCGACAAAAGTTAGCCCATTCTTTGCTACCTATGGATATCATCCAAATGCATTAACTTTTCTGTCTACAGTACCAACCACAAGTCTCCATCTGCAACCGACTATTCAGCTACTCTGAAAACCTCATTGGATTTCTTGAAGGTACATCTATCAGAAGATAAATCCAAGCAAAAGTTTTATTACGATACACGTCATAGACCTACTCCACAGTATCATATAGGAGACCTGGTTTGGTTATCCATAAAACATTTAAAAATAGATGTACCATCTAGAAAATTGGTCAATCAATTTATAGGGCCATTCCTCATTAAACACATTATCAATGCTAATGCTGTAGTATTGCGCCTACCACAATACAATAAGATACATCCGTCCTTCCATGTATCTCTAATAAAACCATATTTACCTGACCCTCTATTACCTCACAAGAAAATGTATCTTCATCCAATCCGGGTTGATGACCAAGATGAATATGAGGTACAAACTGTTCTTGATTCCCATATCAGACGTCGAAGATTGGAGTATTTGGTTCAATGAAAGGGTTTTGGACCAGAAGAAAACTCTTGGATCCCTCATACGGTTATCCATGCACCTAGATTACTGACTAGGTTTCACTCGAAATATCCATTGAAGCCAGGTCCTGAATCCTCAGTGAGGATTCCTTGACAGGAGGGATCTGTAATATCAAACTCTGTACCTTTAAACTCCATACTCCACCCCAATCAATACCTATATTAGCTCACCTTTCCCATGAATCATTGCTTAAATATTATTAGTAAACCTGATAGTTTAATCCTCCTAGTTTCTTGTCTACAGTGGATGTTCCTGCTTTTGGTACTTATATCTGTTACCAATTTGCATGCTGAATATTTATGGACTTTTGAATACTACTCTGTCATCTGTTTTGAGCCGTTACCTGTCACATGATCGGATCTTCAAGCTCCTGTGAATCTTCTAACCACTCCTCCTACTCACCACAGTGTGTTGAACCGAGAGTAACTTACCTGCCTCCAACCTCCATTGCTCTCCCGGATTCACTAGCAAAGCTTTGTCTGCTTAAATGCTCTCTCATCCATGACTCGCTCTCTAACCGCTCCTTAAACAGCTGTACTCTGAAACCGCAAGTATATTTTGTATCATACAAACAAACTTATAACGGAACTTGTATTATACTGACTTCTATCTGTTTCCCATAGCATTGTTTGCTAACTAACCTGCTTCTCAGGACGCTGGGGTTGCAAAACTACTATTGTAGGATGGAATGTTGGCAGCGCAAGGCATGGCAATGATTTAAACAGCCAATAGGATTTCAGTAGCTCTCATCCTATTGGCTGATTTGAATTTGAAGAATCAAATCAGCCAATAGGAATTCAAGGGACTCCATCTTTAATTGCGTACCTTAAATTCACTATTCAGTGTGCGGCGGCGATTGGAAGAAGAGGATCCTCCACGCTCCATGGCTCCGCGGTCGCCGGTCTTCAGTTTCGCCATCGCCGGTTTTCAACTCAGCTGTCCCGGATTAAAAACTAAGAGGTCCCCACTTAGAAGCAGATGTCGGCCACTTGGAAGAAAACTTCACCACATAAAAGAGGACCTTCTTCGCCGGACTTCAGGACCCGTGAGTATCTATTTGGGGTTTTAGTGTTAGGTTTAAAAAAAAATAAAAAATTAGATTAGGGATGGGCAGCAAAGGAACTAAATGCCCTTTTCAGGGCAATGACCATACCAATGCCCTTTTCAGGGCAATGAATAGTTTAGGTTTTTTAGTGCTAGGTTTTGTATTTTGGGGGGTTCGGTGGGTGGGAGTTTTTACTGTTAGGGGGGACTTAGAATTTTTGGTAACTACAAAAGAGCTGTTTAACTTAGGGCAATGTCCTACAAAAAGCCATTTTAAGGGCTATTGGTAGTTTAGCATTAGATTAGGGGTGTTTTTATTTTGGGGGGGGCGTTTTTTTATTTTCATAGGGATTAGGTTTTATTTTTAATTTGTGGGGGGTTTAGACTTAGGGTTTTTTTTTTAATTTTGGGGGTTTGTTTTTTTTTAGATTAGGGATGGGCAGCAAAAGATCTGAATGCCCTTTCAAGGGCAATGCCCATACAAATGCCCTTTTCAGGGCAATGGATAGTTTAGGTTTTTTAGAGTTAGGTTTTTTATTTTGGGGGGTTTGGTGGGTGGTGGGTTTTACTGTTAGGGGGGACTTAGAATTTTTTGTAACTGCAAAAATGCTGTTTAACTTAGGGCAATGCCCTACAAAAAGCAATTTTAAGGGCTATTGGTAGTTTAGCATTAGTTTACAGGGTGTTTTTATTTGGGGGGGCTTTTTTATTTTCATAGGGATTAGGTTTAATTTTTTTTATTTTTGATAATTTGTTTATTTTTTTTTTGTAGTTCTATTTTTTTTTTTTTTTTTATTAACAACACATAGACTGCCCTCTGGGCAGGCTTATCGACTAGTATACATATAAACACATATATATATATATATATATATATATATATATACACAAAGACTTTTGAACTCTTCCCAGTTAAGTACCTTTAAACATGCAATATCATTTTGATCAGTTTTAATGTGTTTTGAATACAAATATGAAAAATTCCTATGTTCTTCACAGTTTTTTTTATTCTTAAATATATTTTTCTATATATACAGTATATATCTGTCTATACAATATGGGCCGGATTACAAGTGGCGCACTAATGATAGCATGGGTACAATAACCAATATTGCTTGACTGTGCTACCATTAGCATACAACTTTAATAATACAAGTCCATGGTAAAGCACGTTAACCAGAGATGGGTTAGCGCAAACAAATTCACTCAGTGCAGCCTATACTTTCAATGAATAACGCGACTGCACTAATTTGCGCTGGTATAACAAGTTGAAAGTTATAATCAGAATATATTAAAAACAACATAACAAGATCATATGAATTTAAAGTATTCCTTTTTTGTATTATTATTTCTTTATTTTATATTATGTATAAGCAGACATAACCAATATCAGCACACAGTTTCACTGTTACAAATAATCCAATGAAAATAAACATTCTCTTTATAGAAGCATAAAACTAAAATAAAGTCATTTCTAGTTAGCGATAGCGCTCCACTTGTAATCTAGCCCTGTATGTATAAGTTTTAATTTTATCTCTCTTCAAATCTATTTATTGAGTAATTAACATGATTCCAGAATTGCTTAACTTTAGGGCAGTACTAGAAGCAATGTAACATGTTAGTGCCCTCTAAGCTGCATTTGGTACTTTTAATTGTCTCTGTAGGGTACCATTTTGCTAAGTGTAGTAATGCTCTCACAGAGTATGGAGCCATTAGATTTTATTCTCTCTGAGAATATGAAACAGAGTCCTTTTTCGTTATCCAATCACTTGCAATCTGAACCAATAAGACCCAGTTATAGTATTGAATATTGGGGAATCCCAAGCCCCCAAATTCTTTTTTTGCATTAAGTTGCTTAAAGTTATTTTCGTTATTTCCCTTTCTAAAGAAATTGGTTACATCTAGAATTACATTTTTGATTATCCTTCTTCTTTATAAGTAAGAGGATGTTCTGACATAAAAATCAAATTCTTGGCAGAATGAACATTTTAACTAAACCATAATTTCGCGTAGTTTAAATCGTAGCACTCTGTTGGATTTTTCCTTAGTATAATACCCAAGTATCTAATCTGATTCTTTACTTCTTTAGACAGGGTCACCTGTAGGTTATTTATGTTACGATTTAACCAAAGAATTTCTGATTTGGATAAGTTAATTTTATATCCTGTAAAGGAGCTAAATTGTTGAATAATATTAAATAAAATAAGAGTATTTTTCTTACAGTAACCAGTACATAATAAAAGATCATCTGCATATAGGGCTAATGCCATCTCCCCCCCCCCCCCCCAGTATATCAGGAATTTAAAGTATTCCTAACATACCATCAGGTTTAGCACAGTTGATCTAACACAGTGTCTTGTTAGAGCACAAGCAATATGTAAGACTCACACCTTCAAAACAAGAATTTATAGTTCAATTAATATGGTTTTGTAGCTAGCTAAGCAATCCCAGATAAAATGGTATTACATCTGGGTGTTACTTAAGTAGCAAGTTCTAGGTTATAGAATATTGAAGTATAATGAAACATACCAATTCGATATGCCCAATATATTTATAACAGATCTGATGAGCAATTTAGTTTTATGGAGTATAACAGTGTAGAATGAGGATTAGGATAAGTTAACTTAAAACTTCTTAGATATACTGCAGAGAGCATATGGTTAAGCTACGTAAGCAAGTTGTAACAGTCACAATGTTAATGCAGGAGAACCGTTAGATAACTTTGATACGTATGAGTTCAGATCCAAGAGGCAAAACATAGTAACGTGATTAAAGCTTTACACAGACTGAACTTGAAAGCAAAACAGGTTTAGTTAATTACGTGAGTGAGAGAGTGTATGATGATACAATCTTAGTTGCGACTTATGCAAAGACACACAGAGCTTGGTATATGGGTGAGTAATGTTCAAAGGCATAAACAGAAAGTAAAGATACTTGCGGTTATAGAATTAAAAACTCTGATGTTACGGTGAGATTCTTGGAGGCAAAGCAGTAAGAGAGCTATCCGTAGTACACTGTATGGAAACAGCGTACAGGCAAAGTAAAGCAGCTGATCACACAGGTGCGGTTGATCCGGTATGGAATAACTGAAGAGTAATTCCGTATTAAGCAATACTAAAGTTTAACATACAAAGTACAAAGTCTTTAAGCACAAAGAGAGTAAAATAGTAACTCTCTACAAAACAAAGGTAAGGCTTGAGCTGAAGAGCACAGGTACACTTAACAGACTTCAATATTCAGGCAACTTGGTAGTGATACTATTGGCTTTAAATAGGGTGTATCTGATAATGGGTGGAGGAAGATTTAAAGAGACAGGACACAATAAAAGGAAAAGGCTTTCTTTAGCGCCCTCATAGAAATCAAAGGGGAGAGGAAGTTAGCACGGTCACAATATCCTAAGTCCTGGAGGTAGCGCACCTTAGTCTTTCTCTTGCGTGCTAACTTTTTACTTTCAGCTTAAAGCCATTAGAAGAATCCTTTGTATGTAAAAAGCTTCCATATTTTTTTTCTACATGTCAGTTATGTTTTGTCAGTTATGCAGTGGTAGGATTTTAGGGCCCATATGTTCATTTTTCTGTATTGCATAAATACACATTTTATAAACTTTAAATCACTCATTCTATATGCAAACTTTTTTGTCTAAAGTGTGATAGAGTTTCCATATCGTTCATATCCTTTTAATCTTAAAAGCATGAAATGCTTTCAATATCTCTTCAATATGTTTTTTTTTTTTATTAAAAGCAAGAAATTCCCAAACTACATACTGTCATTAAACATAACAAAAATATGTGCATAAAACACGATATTTTATAAATTGTTATCATTAAAATAATCAAACACATCCATCAAAAAGATATGAAAAAAATGATGTGATAATAAAAAAAGACAATAATGGGAGGTGCAGCTCATATTTCAGCAATTAACAAGTTAAATCTCTTTCATCTCTAGCCTTTGAAGCGGAATATGATGATTGAAAGAGCCAGGCTGCCTTAGAGAAAATGTCTTATGCAAATGAGAGACTAGTCTTTAATTAGTCAGACAATGTATCTGATCAAATGGATTAATGTGGAAGGTTTTCACTATAGCTGACTTGACAATGATTTAACCCCTTTATCTTTGAATTATATGGCTTTCTGTAAAATGGTGTCACAACACAGTGAGGACCAAACAAATTGTGGCTTTGATGCAGATTACCCAAAACAGGCTGTTAACATATCCTGAATGTATTAGAAACTATTTATACGCCGATTTCACGCCTTTTTATTTGCCTTAATATCTAAATCACAAATATTAGCCCCAAGTGACATGTTTATATTCATAGTCATAATCAAGAGCAATTTGTTTCATATTTTTCATCTTTGAAAAATATAGAATCGCAGTGGAATATCAGCAATGCCTTGGTTGCAATGCTATTGGATAATCTGGCATAAAGTGTAAAATGTCTTCAAAAGAAACTGATCCTCCTAGTTGTAGTTTACAAGCGATTTAGTTGTGATACGTAAGGTAGTCAGTGACAGAAGCAGACAATGGGGCCCATTTATCAAGCTCCATATGGAGCTTGAGGGCCTGTGTTTCTGGCAAGCCAACACCAGTTATGAAGCAGCTGTCTAAAGACCGCTGCTCCATAACCTGTCCGCCTGGACAGAGATCACCGCAATTCAACCCGATCGAATACGATTGGGTTGATTAACACCCCCTGCTAGCAGCCGATTGGCCACAAATCTGCAGGGGGCGGCGTTGCACCAGCAGTTCACAAGAGCTGCTGGTGCAATGCTGAATGCGGAGAGCGTATTGCTCTCCACATTCAGCAAGGTCTGTCGGACCTGATCCGCAATGTCGGATCATGTCCGACAGGCCTTTCATAAATAGGCCCTAATGACTGATTAACCAAAGATAGATTTTTCCCACATTTTCATTGTTAACTATCTCTATGTTTACGAAATATTTTATGTACATTTATGTCTACAAAAGTACAAGGAAACAGATTTAATACCTGTTTTATAGTGTCACTAGCATACTAATGAAAAAACTGTTATCAGTTAACATCAGTTGCAACAGCTGGCATTTTAATGCATGGTTCCCAGAATTAAATATTTACCCCTGACTCTCCTGCACTACAATCTAATCCTAACCATACCTCAGCAGCCTCTACAATTAAAGTTCAGCAGACTGACATTTTAAATATGCTGATACCCAGCTAATGGACCTTATTTAGATAATTTCTCTTAAAAAACTCTATTGGTCAGAATATGTTCTCCCTAATGTTAAACCTGGACTTTGCTATATACGAGTTGCTACATTTACTGGAAAAATTATCAACTCTTTCCCTTTCCACTTTTAGGACCTATTTGCAGCCTTAGCAGTAACTCAAGTTCTGGCCGCATTAGTAATGTTTATTGCCATTAATACTTTCGTGCTCTACAGCTGAAGTGCAACATTGTTTGAGGCAGAATAATGGCATAAAACTATGGAGCAGATAAATACTCTGTTTACATATGGTCTACCCGAAAAAAGATGTCAGAGAATTATAAAATGTCCAACGCCTAGATTTAAAGTTCTGCGTTAGCCGTCCAAACTAGCGTTAAGGGGTCCTAATGCTGGTTTTGGCCGCCCACTGGTATTTAGAGTCAGTCAGGAAAGGGTCTAATGCTCACTTTCCAGCCGCGACTTTTCCATACCGCAGATCCCCTTACGCCAATTGCGTATCCTATCTTTTCAATGGGATCTTTCTAACGCCAGTATTTAAAGTCTTGGCTGAAGTGAGCGTTAGAACTCTAAGGACAAAACTCCAGCCGCAGAAAAAAGTCAGGAGTTAAGAGCTTTCTGGGCTAACGCCAGTTCATAAAGCTCTTAACTACTGTGCTCTAAAGTACACTAACACCCATAAACTACCTATGCACCCCTAAACCAAGGTCCCCCCATGTCGCCGCCACTATAATTAAATTTTTAACCCCTAATCTGCCGACCGCACACCGCCGCAACCTACATTATCCCTATGTACCCCTAATCTGCTGCCCCTAACATCGCCGACACCTACATAATATTTATTAACCCCTAATCTGCCCCCCCCAACGTCGCCGCTACCTACCTACACTTATTAACCCCTAATCTGCCGACCGGACCTCGCTGCAACTATAATAAATGTATTAACCCCTAAACCGCCTCACTCCCGCCTCAAAAACCCTATAATAAATATTATTAACCCCTAATCTGCCCTCCCTAACATCGCCGACACCTAACTTCAAGTATTAACCCCTAATCTGCCGACCGGACCTCACCCCTACTCTAATAAATGTATTAACCCCTAAAGCTAAGTCTAACCCTAACATCCCCCTAAATTAAATATAATTTTAATCTAACGAAATAAAATAAATCTTATTAAATAAATTATTCCTATTTAAAGCTAAATACTTACCTGTAAAATAAACCCTAAAATAGCTACAATATAACAAATAATTATATTGTAGCTATTTTAGGATTTATATTTATTTTACAGGCAACTTAGTATTTATTTTAACTAGGTACAATAGCTATTAAATAGTTAATAACTATTTAATAGCTACCTAGTTAAAATAATTACAAAATTACCTGTAAAATAATTCCTAACCTAAGTTACAATTAAACCTAACACTACACTATCAATAAATTAATTAAATAAACTACCTACAATTATCTACAATTAAATCAACTAAACTAAATTACAAAACAAAACAAAACACTAAATTACAAAAAATAAAAAAAGATTACAAGAATTTTAAACTAATTACACCTACTTTAAGCCCCCTAAAAAAAAATAACAAAGCCCCCCAAAATAAAAAAATGCCCTACCCTATTCTAAAATAAAAATTAAACAGCTCTTTTGCCTTACCAGCCCTTAAAAGGGCCTTTTGCGAGGCATGCCCCAAAGTAAACAGCTCTTTTGCATTTTAAAAAAACATACAATACCCCCCCAACATTACAACCCACCACCCACATACCCCTAATCTAACCCAAACCCCCCTTAAATAAACCTAACACTAAGCCCCTGAAGATCTCCCTACCTTATCTTCACCACGCCGGGTATCACCGATCCGTCCAGAAGAGGGTCCGAAGTCTTCATCCTATCCGGCAAGAAGAGGTCCAGAAGAGGCTCCGAAGTCTTCATCCTATCCAGCAAGAAGAGGACATCCGGACCGGCAGACATGTTCATCCAGGCGGCGTCTTCTAACTTCATCCATCCGGCGCGGAGAGGGACCATCTTGAAGCAGCCGATGCGGATCCATCCTCTTCTTCCGGCGACTCCCAACGAATGAAGGTTCCTTTAAGGGACGTCATCCAAGATGGCGTCCCTCGAATTCCGATTGGCTGATAGAATCCTATCAGCCAATCAGTATTAAGGTAGGAAAAATCTGATTGGCTGATTGAATCAGCCAATCAGATTCAAGTTCAATCCGATTGGCTGATCCAATCAGCCAATCAGATTGAGCTCACATTCTATTGGCTGATCGGAACAGCCAATAGAATGCGAGCTCAATCTGATTGGCTGATTGGATCAGCCAATCCGATTGAACTTGAATCTGATTGGCTGATTCAATCAGCCAATCAGATTTTTCCTAACTTAATTCCGATTGGCTGATAGAATCCTATCAGCCAATCGGAATTCGAGGGACGCCATCTTGGATGACGTCCCTCAAAGGAACCTTCATTCGTCGGGAGTCGCCGGAAGAAGAGGATGGATCCGCATCGGCTGCTTCAAGATGGTCCTGCTCCGCGCCGGATGGATGAAGATAGAAGACGCCGCCTGGATGAACATGTCTGCCTGTCCGGATGTCCTCTTCTTGCCGGATAGGATGAAGACTTCGGAGCCTCTTCTGGACCTCTTCTTGCCGGATAGGATGAAGACTTCGGACCCTCTTCTGGACGGATCGGTGATACCCGGCGTGGTGAAGATAAGGTAGGGAGATCTTCAGGGGCTTAGTGTTAGGTTTATTTAAGGGGGGTTTGGGTTAGATTAGGGGTATGTGGGTGGTGGGTTGTAATGTTGGGGGGGTATTGTATGTTTTTTTAAATGCAAAAGAGCTGTTTACTTTGGGGCATGCCCCGCAAAAGGCCCTTTTAAGGGCTGGTAAGGCAAAAGAGCTGTTTAATTTTTATTTTAGAATAGGGTAGGGCATTTTTTTATTTTGGGGGGCTTTGTTATTTTTTTAGGGGGCTTAGAATAGGTGTAATTAGTTTAAAATTCTGGTAATCTTTTTTTATTTTTTGTAATTTAGTGTTTGTTTGTTTTTGTAATTTAGTTTAGTTGATTTAATTGTAGATAATTGTAGGTAGTTTATTTAATTAATTTATTGATAGTGTAGTGTTAGGTTTAATTGTAACTTAGGTTAGCAATTATTTTACAGGTAATTTTGTAATTATTTTAACTAGGTAGCTATTAAATAGTTATTAACTATTTAATAGCTATTGTACCTAGTTAAAATAAATACAAAGTTGCCTGTAAAATAAATATAAATCCTAAAATAGATGCAATATAATTATTAGTTATATTGTAGCTATATTAGGGTTTATTTTACAGGTTAGTATTTTGCTTTAAATAGGATTAATTTATTTAATAAGATTTATTTTATTTCGTTAGATTTAAAATATATTTAATTTAGGGGGGTGTTAGGGTTAGGGTTAGACTTAGCTTTAGGGGTTAATACATTTATTATAGTAGCGGCGAGGTCCGGTCGGCAGATTAGGGGTTAATAAGTGTAGGTAGGTAGCGGTGACGTTGGGGGGGGCAGATTAGGAGTTAATAAATATAATATAGGGGTCGGCGATGTTGGGGGCAGCAGATTAGGGGTACATAGCTATAATGTAGGTTGCGGCGGTGTACAGGGCAGCAGATTAGGGGTTAATAATAAAATGCAGGGTTCAGCGATAGCGGGGGCGGCAGATTAGGGGTTAATAAGTGTAAGGTTAGGGGTGTTAGGTGCAGACTTAGGAAGTGTTTCCCCATAGGAAACAATGGGGCTGCGTTAGGAGCTGAACGCTGCTTTTTTTCAGCTCAAACTGCCCCATTGTTTCCTATGGGGGAATTGTGCACGAGCACGTTTTTGAAGCTGGCCGCGTCCGTAAGCACCGCTGGTATTGAGAGTTGAAGTGGCGGTAAATTATGCTCTACGCTCCCTTTTTGGAGCCTAACGCAGCCCTTTAGAGAACTCTAAATACCAGCTGTATTTAAAAGGTGCGGGGGAAAAAAACATGCGTAGCTAACGCACCCCTTTGGCCGCAAAACTCTAAATCTAGCCGTTAGTGTTTTTTGTTTTTTTAAAACATTTTTTATTGAGGTCTTTATATATTAACAAAGTAAATAAGAATACAGGGTATTGACAGGTCAAGGCAGTTGAGTGATTATACAATCAGCTAATGCCTTATTTTAACAACTACTGTGTGATAATCAGGACTTGTATGTTAGGTATATTCATTACGGTATATCAAGTAATAGCAGACAAGACGTTATCAGCAGGAAAATAATATAAACACCAATGAAACCTCCTTTTTCTTTATAAGTATAGAAATGGGGTAACTATAGTATGGACCATTCATGGACCTGGTGAATTAGAAGTAAAGTGGTGGATGATAGTTACATGGAGGCCACTTTTGGACCATGTGATAATGGGTAGGGGGAAATCAGCAGGCAAGAGCTGTTCTAAGATTGGGAGGGGGGAGGAGGGACGTGTCCAGGAAATTTAATGATAGGTAAAGGTATACTTTTAAGGCTCACCCTCATATAAATAAATTGATATCTGGTATGATATGTAAGATAAGTGCGGGCTAGGGTCAGTATTTTATATTTTTAACTATGAGAGTATTAGGATGGCTTTTACAAGTGGGGGTATGGACCTATAGATTTAAATATATGGGAGGGGGGAGCTATTGTCTCTGAAGATAATTCATAAAGATTCAGTCTAAATGAAGTTCAAAGGTAGTGACTATAACACTGACCAGACAGTTGGTTCCAACCAGTCCATTAAGTCCAGGGTAGCTATTATATGGGAGATATATTCGTTTCATTGTAGCTTGGGAGATAATAGAATATACATGTTGGGGTATGATACCTGGAAACATGTATCTGTTCATATAGATCTGTAATGAAGAATTTACAAAATGTACAACTAGGGGAAACACAGGCAACTTTATGGCAGATCGTGGCAGGACTACATTGCAATTTCAAGTAAACTGCTGGCAATTGAATACTCTAGGAGGCAGAAAAACAGACTAGGTGCATAGTAGAAAGGAGTTAGTAATTTCTGCAGACATTCTTGAATCCTATGGTATGGCACTGACACTAAGAAATGAGAGTAATACTAAACATCTATGGCAATATACAAAATATGAAAGTATGTTCACATATTTAGCTGGGATGTGGATACCTTATGAGCTCTTTCTATTCTGTAGCCTAAGGTCTATGAACAAATGTTTGTTCCCGGCCAGCATACATAATGTGCAACCATAAGAAAAGAATAAAACAATAAGAGAAGAGGTTCTTAAGTTATTTAAAAAAAAAAAAAGATATATATATATAATAAAAAATATATCAGGTAGCCCCCTTCTAGATAAGTATTCTTGCAAAAAAAAGGGTGTGATATATGGTGCAAAATAGTCAAATTGAACCTGTTTGCATAATAGTCAATTGGCTCCATTATAATAAATACTATTAACAGGTCAGCATAAAAGGTATGGGAGAATATTAAGTAACATATATTGCGACTAGAGTTCTGAATTTCCAAAATAATTTTCAATATTACAAGAATCAGCCAAAGGTATGTGTATAAGAGAACAAAGTAGGGTGTAATTTTAAAAATACAGTGCCAGGCTAAAAAAAAAACTTAAAAAAAAAAAACTTGTAGTAGTCTAACTAGATTGGCGGTGAACTATATCCTATACCAGCCCTTTTAAAAGTTAAAATCATCCAGTGAAGGGTCCATGTTGTAGAAACAATACAGCGTTAATATAACTTAGTAGGGGCCCCCTAAATAAATATTGTCACTAACAGGTTAGACCCTCATTGAACAGTCACATGAACCAAAATTATTTCTCTTTAGGTATTTAAAATATTGCTAGGGGAACAGGAGAGACTCACAAAAGGCATTAAGAGATATATAGCTATTTGTTATAAGGGAGGAACCTTTCATCAATAACCAACTTTGTGCGTGAAAACAAGTCTAATCTCCAGTGTACAATCTAGGCTTCTATAGATATTAGGAAAAACATATTCAAACTTATTAGAAAAGAATAAAAGAGTAACAGATATAAAGTAATACAGGTTACAATACATTACTAATGAGATCTCTGGTATGGTATTGTGGGAAATCAACAAATATGTATGGTCAGCAGGTAACTAGGTACCCCGTGGTTTGAGAATGTCAGGATCCTTGTGATTAAGCCACACCTCTCCTTTGCAGTCGCTCAAGTCCAAACATATAATGCAGGGGAACCCGGGTTAGCAAATGTAACGGCAAATCAAATGCGTTTAGCTGGCTGAGGTTACCAGGTAGTAGAAGGCTCAAACCGCCATATGTCCCATGCGTGGATAGTTGCACCCTGGGGTTTCCCATGTGTCGCTGGTAGTCTCCTCTTGCCTTCTGAATTAGATGAGTCTGAACTGTTCCCTTCTGTGCGTTAGCTATGATGCCGTTGTTTATCAGGAGACTGACCGCATCGTCCCGACTTTTGCCAATATAGAGTGCTCTACCCAGGATCCGATCTGCTGTATTGTGTCGGTGTCAGGCTCTCTATGGTGCTAGTAGTGGGGTATTCCTCTTAGGTAAGGAAGAATTTTGCTTAGTGTTTATCTCTCCATTGTTTAGTGGCCAGTTCTCATGCGTATCTTCGGTATGGGGTAGGAAGCCTTTATCCCCCTGCAGTTGTATCTGCTGTATTGCGACATCTCTTGTCTCCGCCATCTTAGATGCGCTATTGTCCTCTTCCCAGCATTGTGCTTTTATCAGATGTGTGAGGTTGTCAAAGCAGTCATGGATCTTCTGATCTAGCTTTATAAGGAGATTTTGTATTAAACAATGCAGGTCTTCCTCCATGTTTGAGAGCTAGTTCCCACAGTGCTATATGAACTGTTATAAACCGGGGATCAGGGAAGGAAGATGTGAAGTAGAATAAAGGCCGCTGCCAAAATCTGCAATATAGGGCTCTACCTCGGATTACTCATGTAATATAAGTATCAATCGGCTTGGTAGGTTCTGGTAGAGCTTATGCTTTATATAAAAGGTATAGATGTCGCTTCTATAGCAGGATAATTAGCCGATAATTTGTGTGAGGTGAAGAGCTTCTATTTTTCCATTCTATCATGGCCGCGGCTTGGACACGCCCCCCGTCTTAGTGTTTTTAATTATTTTTTTTTACTTTAAAGTAATCAGTGCCTATTTGTCTCACCCCAAATATATATATATATATATATATATATATATATATATATTTATATATACTGTACCAATCTTCAGACTGACCCACCTGTTGCCACATGTATGTATATATATATTGCTACCTGCAGGACAGAACCTGGGATTCACTCCTACTATGGCTTCCATACCTTGGCTTGGAAGAAGGGGCAGATTTAAACACCAAAAAAGGGACCTGTATTTGTTACTACTGTTGGTTTGTGGTCTGGTACATCGCTCCTTTCAGTTTCTATGCTAGCTTGGAAGAAGTCACAGGCCTCATATTATTGTTCTCCACTTGAGGGCAATGATCTGGGCTTGGCTCCGGTATTGGATTTGATTAACATAATCAAGGCTGATATCTGCTAGCTTTGTGTTAAGTTTCCTAGGGTCAGAATTGGGTGGTCCTGTAAGGTGAGCTGGGGAGAGCTGTTATTGTTGCAGGAGGTTTTTTAATTTGCCATTCCAATATTGGGCTAGATTATAAGTGGAGCGCTATATATCACTTTCACGAAAGAGATATTAGTGCTCCACTTTGTAATATCAGTGCACGATAATGCGCACTGGTATTACAAGTTAGCAGGAATGCGAATGCAAGCTCACGTTCGCATTGTTAGGAAGCATTGCACTCACAAGAGCGCTCTTACATAGGCTCCTCTTTAATAATATATTTCTTTGAAAGAGTAAAAAGAAAGTTAATGGTTTAGTCATTGACTCTAATGGGTGGAATTAACCCTTATAAATATTTATCACCATCTCTAGGACTCTAAAAAGTGTTTTCAGTATTTAGCATTTAAAGGGTCCTGCAAAAATTAAGTGAAGTTAAAATCATATTACATTACAGCCTGCTATGAACATAGCTGTAGAATTTTAGCAGAACTAATGATTTTGCAAAAAAAAAAAAAAAATTAAGTTCCTGAATTTCTTCATTAAAAAAATACACCCTTTAGAATAACTTTGTAAAATGCATGATTGAAATGGAACAAAATGATGCATTGGGATAAATATTGGTTTATGGATATGCTGCTGATATGGGCAATCTAAGGATCTATAAAGTCTTGGAGAAAGTTAGTCAGGTGCAAGCAATTTTAATTTATAACACATTGCATTGTATGTTTATTTGAAGTTTTTATGAAAAATTATTACTGCAATTTCCTTTCAAAATATTGCAGTATTTCACATGAAGATCTGTATGTGCACATAGGCGTCTATTTATCAAACTCCGAACGGAGCTTGATGCCCCATGTTTATGGCGAGCCTTCAGGCTCGCCAGAAACACAAGTTATGAAGCAGCGGTCTAAAGACCGCTGCTCAATAACCTGTCCGCCTGCTATGAGGCGGCGGACAGAAATCAACCCGATCAAATACAATCAGGTTGATAGACACCCCCTGCTAGCGGCCAATTGACCGCAAATCTGCAGGGGGCGGTATTGCACCAGCATAGCGGATTATGTCCATCCGCACAATGATAAATGGACCCCATAGAGTTAATTTGCCACAGTTTCAGAATGATTTTATTAATATGATGACAGCTCTTCACTGAACTGTTTTGAGGAGTGAGCGAGTAGAATTTTCTTCTGCAAAAATTTCTATTATTATGCTAACTCTTACCTATGCACTTGATGTGTTATGATTGCTTTAATACCATGGAAGTTGACATTTCTTAAAGAAGTTAATCCTCCATAATGAAAACATAAGTTATTTAAAGGTTCACCTCTGTGTAACATTTCTAGTCAATTAGTTCATTGTACATAAAGTTAACTGGTCTGCACGAAACAGTAACATTTGCCCACTTGTCCTTACAATCTCCTTATAAGGGGCACCTGCAGTTCATACTTTTGATTCTTACTTCTCTTACCAGTGCTTTGCTTGTGAAGCCATTATGACATCTATTGGTTAAAAAAGTATATGGACCATTTTAAGTTATATATATGTAATAGAGCCATATTATTTAAGATGTATATTCTTTTGTGTTTTGTTGTGGGATTAAAAATCAACTCTAATATCAAGTGAAATTGATTCAAATCTGTTGCTTTAATATAGTTTGCTTCTCAAAGGTAAATTAAAACCATTTTTTAATTATGCACTGGAAATTATTGGCATCACTAAAATGATCTGTATGCAAAATGAATGCTTTAAAAATATTTAAAACTGCTAGTGAATAATGCATTGGTTTCTGGGCCCAGAACACACCATTTGAAGAGCCTCTTGGATGTCATTTAACCTTGTTTCCTTGGCTGTGGCCAGTTAGGTACAGATATAAAAACCCCCTGCATATATCACCCAATCACTGTGCAGTATGTAGGAATGTCAGTGTTCTACATTCCGTGGAATACACTTCAGCTTCTTCTCTGATAGTACTGGAAACAATGAAAATTTCAGAATTAGGTTACAGAAAAAGCAGGCAATATAAATACTGAAAGTGTATTGTATTTTGTTTTAAATTATGCATAATTAAACATGTTCAGCCAGATTACAAGTGGAGCGCTATCGTTAGCGCTAGTAGTGTAAACGTGATTGTGAGATCATTGTTATTTATGCTCAAATCCATATTACAAATGGGGCGCTGTTATAATTTATGCTCCCAATATTTTCAATGGGTAGCATTGAGCGCTAATATGGGCTTGTATTACAAGTTGAAAGTAAATGCGATCGAATTTACTGCTCAGACTTTAGAGATAGTCCGGATTAAACAGTTGCACTAAATTTCACTATTAACCACTAAACTAACAGCCCCCCACAAAGCAAACTACATATTTACACTATTAACCCCGAAACCACCCCCTCAAAGTAAGCGTCTACACTATTAACCCCTAAACCGTCACCCACCCAACATTGTAAAGTCTGCACTACACTTTTAACCCCTAAACTGCCAGCCCCCATATAGCAAAGTCAGTACTACACTATTAACCCCTAAACCGCCAGCCACCTCAACACAAAGTTACCCACTAACATCTAAAACTCCTAAAATAAAACCCCCTAAGTTAACCCAAAATAAACTAGCCCTACCTATACCAAAATAATATAATATATACAAGAAATTCCATGCAAAAAACAAAGTCAGAGTAGACCTATAACAAGAATGGTTAGTGAGTGGTAAACGTAGAAAACTTTAAACCACTCAGAAGCAGCCGTAGATGTAATCACTGGATAAGTCCAAACAAACAGTTCAATGCCTGTAGTATGTCATGCAAAAAGCTGTGTGTAGCAAGGGCTAGTCCAAAATGGGAGCAAAGTGCTTGTCTCTGTACCCATAGGTTGGTGTCTAAAAAGCCAGTATAATGCGTTTGTAAAGCCAGTCACTTGCATCTCCTCTTCCTCATCTGATATGACCTGCTTGTAGCTGACAACCTCCATAGGCAATCCTGGTCTGGCGATGAAGTCCTCCAGTCACGGCTGTAGGAAATGTCATCAGGCAGGTCCAGACTACCTTCGTCAGGGTGTGCGTGCACACTGTTCGATTCCTGGAAGTGATGTTACAGTGCATCTCTATGCCTACGAGATGCGGGGGTAAGCAAGAAAAGGTAATGGCTGGCAACACCAATCAGGATGGGGCAGGGCTTGAGACTTGAAAAAGTGTATAAGCAGAGTTCCAAACCGCATGAGGATATGATAAATCAAAAGGGGCAGCAAACACGATTTCAGTCAAAAGCTGGATGAAGCGCATGTGCGCATGTGCGAAACACGTCAGGTGTTGTCTGACTATCTACCAGTTATTGTTTGGAAACTCCAAATAAACTGAGCTATCCAGCTTTTGACTAAAATCGTGTTTGCTGCTCCTTTTGATTTACCAAAATAAAATAACCCTTAAAATAATTACATTACTTTATAAAAAAAGCCCTACCATTACTTACCAAAACAAAAACCTAAAATTATAAAAAAAAATAACAAACCCTAACATTGCAAAAAAGAAAAAAAAGAAATTACAGAAAATAAAAAAAAAGATTTATGCCTATTTTAATACCTCAAAATTTAAAAAAACACAGCAAAAAAAACAAAACTATTCTAAAACTAAACTTATTTTGTAGGGCATTGACCTAAAGAGATCAACCTCTTTTAATGAAATAAAAAATCCTTCTAACATTAACCCACCCACCACCCCAAAAAACAAACAAATCTAATTTACAAAGGGAATTTGGCTGGGCATCGCCTTTAAAAGGGCATTGAGCTCTTCTGCTGCCCATATAAAAAAAACTAATCTTAAAAAAAAACTCCCCAAAAAGAAGAAAAAAAATACCACTAAACCCCAAGATGGTACTCACCGAAGATGATGGCGGCAGTGCTCCATCTTCATCCCGGCGGCGGTCCTTCTTCATATCCTCATCCCGTCAGTGGCAGCGGCAATGGTCTTTATCTTGGGGGCTTGAACAAAGTGGTCCTCTTCATGCAGTCACCATCTGCACACTGAATTCTGAATGCGAGGTACCCCTTTTATATAGGGGTACCCTTGCATTCCTATTGGCTGATTTACATGTTCAATTTCAAATCAGCCAATAGAATGAAAAAAAAAGCTTTCATTATATTGGCTGATTTGAATTTGAACATGCAAATCAGCCAATAGGAATGCATGGGTATCGCTATATAAAAGGGGTACCTTGCATTCAGAATTCAGAGTGCGGCTGGTGACCGCAATAAGAGAACTTCCGTGTTCAAGCTTGCATAAAGCAGACCACTGGATGTAGATAAGAAGAAGGACTGCCGCCGGGATGAAGATGAACCCCTGCCGGAATGATGATGGAGCGCCGCCACCATCATCTTCGGTGAGTACCATCTTGGAGTTTAGTGTTAGGTTTTCAGGGCGATTTTTAGATTAGATTTTTTTTTAGATAGTTTTTTTTTTATTTTTAGGGGGTGGGCAGTTAATGTTAATAATAATGTTTTTAAAAAGTCATGTATTTTTTTTTTGGTTATGTTAGATTTCTTATTTTAATAGTAATGTTTTGTTTGTTTTTTAAAGGTAACATTTTTTTTATTTCACAGTTAAGTTTTTATTTTATTAAGGGAAGTTTGTTTTTTTAAAGGTAGGTTTAATAGTTTAATTTTGGGTTAATTTAGGGGGTGTTAGATTATGGGATTTAGATGTTAGTGGGTTACTTTGTGTTGGGGGGCTGGGGGGTTTAGTGGTTAATAGTGTAGTGCAAACTTTGCGATGTGGGGGGCTGGTGGTTTAGGAGTTAATAGTGTAGTGCATACTTTGCAATGTGGGGGACTGGTGGCTTTCAGGTTAATAGTGTAGTGGGGACTTTGCTGTGAGCTATGTAGTGGTTAAGGGGTTATTAGAGTAGGGGTCTTATGGCAATTTGGGTTAAGGCGCAATTGTTGGGGGTTTTTTTGCATTTTTTGGCTCCCTTGACTTCTATGAGGCAGCAGGTTATCGCGTGCGCGATAGTGTAAGTTTGACTTTTTGCGCAAGTCGGGTTAGCGCTGGAGTGATACATTTTTACTTTCAACTCGTAATACCAGTGCATCCCGACTCACACAAAAGGTTTACTGCTAGCGCTAGTTAGTGCTCCACTTGTAATCTAGCCGTTATGGGGAATACAATGTTGTGTTAAACATACACACATTTCTCACACACAGTTATAAGTGTATATTTAGTTTGTCCCTCAAATACTATTTAAAATACACTGGCCTCTATCTCACTTCATCAAGTGTTCCCAAAAGTAATTCCAGATCCACTCACAGAGACCACTAGATCACAAAATGTTTTTTCCCTCTCAGTCAGTAGTGATAGAATGGGCTTGAAAATGTAAAACTGTGTTTTGTACAAGAAAGTTCTATGCCACTACAGTGTCCTCGGTTAAAAAGGTGACTCAGCCCACGAACATTAGTCCTGTGTTAAACAAAGATGGATTACAAATGCAAGCTCAACTGTTCTTATTACATAAATAAGTAGATCACACTGACAAAAAATAGACCCCTAAAGTATGAGCACCTCAAACCTACACACACAAGAAAGGTCACAACTTGGGCAACTAAAGTATTGAAAAAACCACATGCTTGAAGACCCCATTTGAGGCTTCCGTCCCAAATGCACCCAAAGAATATCCTTGAGTTTGCTCATATTCATCACATATTTTTGTTATTTTATTTATGCCAGTTGATACATTTGTGCCTAAAAGTAGAACTGTATATGTACTAATCAGGAAACCCTGATATTGTTTTAAGTGTCCCCCTGTTTCCAGGGTATTTCATTTTATTTTATCCATGTCTTCCTCACAACACTTTTTCCCCTTTCCTTTCTATTGTACCTAGCCCCCTATAGCCTTTAGTTAAATATGGTATTTGCATCAGCATGTTACTTAAATTTCCACAATTCACTAAAGTCTGTGCATATATGTTTCTGTTGCAGATTAATTATGTTCATTAAGGCTGATAGTCACTTAAATTATTGCACTCATGCTTTCTTGAGCAAATATATTCTATTAATTTTACTCTTAGTATTATAATTCATAATAATTAAAAGCATTTGAGGTCTTAATCAATTAAATTCTGTAAGTGATCAATTCTCTTCATCCAAAGTTAAAACATTTACATATTTCATTCATTCTAATGTCATACTGGTAATTTCCACAAAAAATAATGTAATACTAGTTTAGCAATACATATTTGAATAGAATGTAAAATAGCAGGTCACACATTCATTTGAAAACTGGTACCAATCACTTAAAGCAGCTGACCTGGGTAATTTTCACTCTTCAGTATTCAATTAGTTCAGCAATTTGCATAGTTTTCATCTGTGCATATTTGAACTGTTTCCAATTAATTCCTTTATTTGAAGCAAAATATGATCTCTGTTTTTGCAGGCAACCACAAGTTGATACAGAATGTACAGGAGGCATTGTGAAAAGAAAGGATGATTTATAGAAAAATAATTATTGTTTTCCACTTAAGTCCCACTTTAAGGTCCGTTAGCTTCAATAAAGATTTTGTATCCTTCTTTATATATATTTCGCTGCAATAGCAAACAATTGGCTAAATTACAAGTTTTGCGTTATGGTGCAGCATGGCTATACCGCTGAAAAATTGCCCATGGCAGGTCTTCCGGTACGGCTATACCGCAAGCGTTTTAGTCTGTAACGCAACGATCCATTCCGCACTCAAAAAATGATGTTTGAGTGCGGGATTTTCCATAGTGTCGTATTACAAGTTGTTTGGGTAGGCTATAACGCTAGCATTATTGCTTATTCCGCTGCAATCCATTCCGTGATCTGAGACCAGTAGTTATGGATTTTGCGAAACAAAAATGTTTCACAAAACTCACAACTAAAATGTTACAAAGTACACTAACACCCATAAACTACCGATTAACCCCTAAACCGTCACCCTCCCGTATTGCAAATACTATATTAAACTTATTAACCCCTAAACTTTCTAAATCTTTAAATAAAAACTTAACTGTGAAATAAAAAAACCTAAGTTTTAACTATAAATTAAACTAACATTACTATTTTAAATAAATGAAAGAAACGAAAAATAAAAAAACAACATTACAATATTATAAAATCCTAACACTACGAATAAAAATTTTAAAAAATAACATTACAAAAAATAATAAACACTAACATTATGAAAAATAAAAAAAATCTAAGATTACAAAAAATAATAAACAAAATTATCCAAAATAATAAAAATTACACCTAATCTAATAGCCCTATAAAAATAAAAAATAAAAAAATAAAAACACTCCCTAACCTAACAATAAACTACCAATAGCCCTTAAAAGGGCCTTTTGTAGGGCATTGCCCTAAGTTAAACAGCTCTTTTACCTAAAAATTACAAAGCCCCCCTAACAGTAAACCTCCCCACCCAACCAACCCCCCAAAATAAAAAAACCTAAGTCTAAAAAAAACCTAAGATGCCCGCGCCGCCGGCAAAGAAGCTCCACACCTCTACAGCTTTGTGCCTCCACAGCTCAGCTATACCGGGATGAAGATAGAAGATGCCCCCGCGATGGATCAAGGTGTCGCCACCTGGATGAAGACGTCTCGCCACCTGGATGAAGATGGATGTCTGGACTTCAGGAACCGTGAGTAGATTTTCTGGGGTTAGTGTTAGTTGTTTTTTTTTGGGGGGGGGGGGGTTTAAGATTAGGGATGGGCAGTAAAAGAGCTGAATGCCCTTATAAGGGCAATGCCCATGCAAATGCCCCTTTAGGGGCAATGGGTAGCTTAGGTTTTTTTTAGACTTTTTTTATTTTGGGGGTTGGTTGGGTTTTACTGTTGGGGGACTTTGTAATTTTTTGTAGGCAAAATGGCTGTAGGGCAATGCCCTACAAAAGGGCCTTTAAAGGTCTATTGGTAGTTTAATGTTAGGTTAGGGGGTGTTTTTATTTTGGGGGGCTTTTTTATTTTTATAGGGCTATTATATTAGGTGTACTTTTTATTATTTTGGATAATTTTGTTTATTATTTGTTGCATAATGTTAGTGTTTATTATTTTTTGTAATGTTATTTTTTTTTTCGTAGTGTTAGGATTTAATATTATAATAGGTTTTTTATTTTTTGTTTATTTTATTTATTAAAAATAGTAATGTTAGTGTAATTTATAGTTTAAACGTATTTTTTTTATTTCACAGGTAAGTTTTTATTTATTTAAAAATAGTTATATAGTAAGTTTAATTTAACATTAGGGGGTGTTAGGTTTAGGGGTTAATAATTTAATTTAGTGTGTTGCGATGTGCGGGGCCGGCGGTTTAGGGGTTAATAGGTTTAGTTTATTAGTACTGATGTGGGGGCTGGCGGTTTAGGGGTTAATAGGTTTTGTTTATTAGTACCGATGTTGGGGGTCGGCGGTATATGGGATAATAGGTTTAGTTTTTTAGTACCGATGTGGGGGGCTGGTTGTTTAGGGGTTAATAGGTTTAGTATATTAATACTGATGTGGGGGGGCAGAGGTTTAGGGGTTAATTATTTTATTTAGTGTCGGCGATGTCAAGGGGCGGCAGTTTAGGGGTTAATCTTTTTTTTTAGTGTCGGCGATGTCAGGGGGACGGCGGTTTAGAGGATAATCATTTTATTTAGTTTGGCTATGTTGGGGGCAGCAGTTTAGGGGTTAATAATTTTATTTACTGTCTGCGATTTTGGGGAGCGGCAGATTAGGGGTGTTTAGACTAGGGGTTTATGTTAGGGTGTTAGGTTTAAACGTAACTTTCTTTTCCCCATAGACATCAATGGTGTTGCGTTACGGCACAATCGCAGGTGTTAATTTTTTTTCTAACACTTTCTCCCCATTGATGTATATGGGGAAAAGCGGACACTAGCACATAAACTCAGCCCATGGCTTTTGTGCGGTATGGAGCTTATCACACCATAACGCACAGCACAAGGAGGTTTTAAAGTAACTTGTAATGGCAGCGCTATGGAAAGTGCGATAACGTTCATTTCTTTGCGTTCTTTACCCACAACTTGTAATCTAGGTGAAAGAAAGACTAGTTCTTTAAATACAAGTATTATTACAACTGCATAAACATTATCAACTGATTATCAACTGATTAAGAAATGTTAACTGAAATTAAAGACACAAACTCAAGTTATTATTTAATAGTCATTAAAGGGATAGGAAAGTCAAAATTAAACTTGCATGATTCAGACAGAGCATGTCATTTTAAGACACTTTTATATTCACTTCAATTTTCAAATTTGCTTTATTCTCTTGGTATCCCTTGTTGAAAAAGAATACGCACATATCCTACACTAGTGGGAACTAGCTGCTGATTGGTGCCTGTACACATTAGTCTCTTATGATTGGCTAACTAGATGTGTTCATCTAGCTGCCAGTAGTACCATGCTGTTCCTTCAGCAAAGGTTAACAAGATAATGAATCAAATTTGATAATAAAAGTAAATTGGAAAGTTGTTTAACCCCTTAGTGACCAGACCACTTTTCAATTTGTTGACCATCTGGGACCAAGGCTATTTTTGCATTTCTGCGATGTTTGTGTTTAACTGTAATTTTCCTCTTACTCATTTACTGTACCCACACATATTATATACTGTTTTTATCGCCATTAAATGGACTTTCTAAAGATATGATTATTTTCATCATATCTTATAATTTACTATAAAAAAAAATATAAAATATGAGGAAAAAATGAAAAAAAATGCACTTTTTCTAACTTTGAGCCCCAAAATCTCTTACACATCTACAACCACCATAAAATACCAATGCTAAACAGTTTCTAAATTTTGTCCTGAGTTTATAAATACCCAATGTTTACATGTTCTTTGCTTTTTTTGCAAGTTATAGGGCAATAAGTACAAGTAGCACTTTGCTATTTCAAAACCATGTTTTTTCAAAATTGGCGATAGTTACATTGTAACACCAATATCTGTCATGAATCCCTGAATAACCCTTCAAATGTATATATTTTTTAAAAGAAGACAACCTAAGGTATTAAACTTGGGGTATTTTGACTTTTTTCATGCAACCATTTTACCACCAATCTATGCCAAAGTTTGGGGGGGGGGAAAAATAATTTGATTTTTTGACAAAATAGCAATTTAAGAATACATTTACTGATAATATTAAGGGTTACTGCCAAATAACACCCTCATATGTCTTCAGCAGCATCTCCTGGGTACAGTGATACCACCCATGTATAGGTGTGTCGGGTTCTCGGGGGGCTAAAAGCTCTTATTTTTAGGGAGCGCATTCCAGTTTTTCAACTTGGAATTTTCACATCGGTCATCATGCACCCATGTCCTATTTGGGACATTTCTGAAGCTGGTCAATGGAATTTACCCCCATCAAACCATATATTTTTGAAAAGTAGACACCCTAGGGTATTTCAAATGCTTGTATTTTAACACTTTCCATGCACTAATTCAACCACCAGTCTTTATCTAACTTTTGGGTAGTCATTATTTTGTGTTATTTTTCACACACATTGTACTTTAGGCATGGATTCTCAGTTCCTGTTATGTGTTACTGCCAAAAAACACCTCAATATGTGTTCAGCAACATCTCCTGAGTACAGTGATACCACCCATGTATAGGTGTGTCGGGTTTTCTGGGGGCTAAAAGGCCTTAATTTTAGGAAGCGCATTCCAGTTTTTCAACTTGGAATTTTCACATCGGTCATCATGCACCCATGTCCTATTTGGGACATTTCTGAAGCTGGCCAATGGAATTTACCCCCATCAAACCATATATTTTTGAAAAGTAGACACCCTAGGGTATTTCAAATGCTGGTATTTTAACACTTTCCATGCACTAATTCAACCACCAGTCTTTGTCAAACTTTTGGGTAGTCATTTTTTTGTGTTATTTTTCACACACATTGTATTTTAGGCATGGATTCTCAGTTCCTGTTATGTGTTACTGCCAAAAAGCACCTCAATATGTGTTCAACAACATCTCCTGAGTACAGTGATACCACCTATGTATAGGTGTGTTGGGTTCTCTGGGGGCTAGAAGGCCTTATTTTTAGGAAGCGCATTCCAGTTTTTCAATTTGGAATTTTCACATCGGTCATCATGCACCCATGTCCTATTTGGGACATTTCTGAAGCCGGTCAATGAAATTTACCCCCATAAAACCATATATTTTTGAGAAGTAGACCCCCTAGGGTATTTGAAATGCTGGTATTTTCACACTTTCCATGAACTTATTTAACCACCAGTCTTTGTCAAACTTTTGGGTAGTCATTTTTTTTGTGTTATTTTTCACACACATTGTACTTTAGGCATGGATTCTCAGTTCCTGTTATGTGTTACTGCCAAAAAACACCTCAATATGTGTTCAACAACATCTCCTGAGTACAGTGATACCACCCATGTATAGGTGTGTTGGGTTCTCTGGGGGCTAGAAGGCCTTATTTTTAGGAAGCGCATTCCAGTTTTTCAACTTGGAATTTTCACATCGGTCATCATGCACCCATGTCCTATTTGGGACATTTCTGAAGCCGGTCAATGAAATTTACCCCCATAAAACCATATATTTTTGAGAAGTAGACCCCCTAGGGTATGTGAAATGCTGGTATTTTCACACTTTCCATGAACTTATTTAACCACCAGTCTTTGTCAAACTTTTGGGTAGTCATTTTTTTGTGTTATTTTTCACACACATTGTACTTTAGGCATGGATTCTCAGTTCCTGTTATGTGTTACTGCCAAAAAACACCTCAATATGTGTTCAACAACATCTCCTGAGTACAGTGATACCACCCATGTATAGGTGTGTTGGGTTCTCTGGGGGCTAGAAGGCCTTATTTTTAGGAAGCGCATTCCAGTTTTTCAACTTGGAATTTTCACATCGGTCATCATGCACCCATGTCCTATTTGGGACATTTCTGAAGCCGGTCAATGAAATTTACCCCCATAAAACCATATATTTTTGAGAAGTAGACCCCCTAGGGTATTTGAAATGCTGGTATTTTCACACTTTCCATGAACTTATTTAACCACCAGTCTTTGTCAAACTTTTGGGTAGTCATTTTTTTGTGTTATTTTTCACACACATTGTACTTTAGGCATGGATTCTCAGTTCCTGTTATGTGTTACTGCCAAAAAACACCTCAATATGTGTTCAACAACATCTCCTGAGTACAGTGATACCACCCATGTATAGGTGTGTTGGGTTGTCTGGGGGCTAGAAGGCCTTATTTTTAGGAAGCGCATTCCAGTTTTTCAACTTGGAATTTTCACATCGGTCATCATGCACCCATGTCCTATTTGGGACATTTCTGAAGCCGGTCAATGAAATTTACCCCCATAAAACCATATATTTTTGAGAAGTAGACCCCCTAGGGTATTTGAAATGCTGGTATTTTCACACTTTCCATGAACTTATTTAACCACCAGTCTTTGTCAAACTTTTGGGTAGTCATTTTTTTGTGTTATTTTTCACACACATTGTACTTTAGGCATGGATTTTCAGTTCCTGTTATGTGTTACTGCCAAAAAACACCTCAATGTGTGTTCAACAACATCTCCTGAGTACAGTGATACCACCCATGTATAGGTGTGTTGGGTTCTCTGGGGGCTAGAAGGCCTTATTTTTAGGAAGCGCATTCCAGTTTTTCAACTTGGAATTTTCACATCGGTCATCATGCACCCATGTCCTATTTGGGACATTTCTGAAGCCGGTCAATGAAATTTACCCCCATAAAACCATATATTTTTGAGAAGTAGACCCCCTAGGGTATTTGAAATGCTGGTATTTTCACACTTTCCATGAACTTATTTAACCACCAGTCTTTGTCAAACTTTTGGGTAGTCATTTTTTTGTGTTATTTTTCACACACATTGTACTTTAGGCATGGATTCTCAGTTCCTGTTATGTGTTACTGCCAAAAAACACCTCAATATGTGTTCAACAACATCTCCTGAGTACAGTGATACCACCCATGTATAGGTGTGTTGGGTTCTCTGGGGGCTAGAAGGCCTTATTTTTAGGAAGCGCATTCCAGTTTTTACACTTCCCATTTTCACATCCCATGCACCCATGTTCTATTTAAGACATTTCTGAAGCCGGCCAATGTAATTTACCCCCATAAAACCATATATTTTTGAAAAGTAGACATCCTAGGGTATTTCAAATGCAGGTGTTTTAACACTTTCCATACACTAATTCAACCACTAGTCTTTGTCAAACTATTGGGCATTCATTTCTTTGTGTTATTTTTCACATACATTGTACTTTAGACATGGATTCACAGCTCCTGTTATGTGTTACTACCAAAGAAGACACCAATATGTGGTCACCAACATCTCCTGAGTTCAGTGATACCACCTATGCATAGGTTTGGTGGCTTGTTTGGGCGGTGCAATGCCAAATGTCTGACATGTGTTTGTGATTTTTTTTCACATTTAACATATTTTCTTTGCCTATCGTCTTTTTTGGGGGTCTTTTAACATACCCCAATTTATTTGTTTTCCATAAATGTGATTATATTTAAAAAGTTGACCCCCCAAGGTATTATACATGGAGTGGTTTGATGACTTTGATGCAACCGTTTTAGCCCAAAAAATTGGAGAAAGTATATGGTGGTAATTTTTCAATTTTCATTGTTACAGACACATTGCTTTTTTACTATGATTTAGGAGAGACTGTTGTAAGTTATTGCAAAAGAATACTTCAGGTTGTTTTCTGCAAGGCACCCTGAGTACACCTATGCCCCCCATGCATAGGTTTGCCAGGATTTTGGGAAGGTTATGTTACATGATTTTAGTTATTAAAAATGAGAGTATTTCTTCTGATAGGCCTATCTTTAGTTTGGGGCCTATCACATACCCCACTTTTATTTATTGCATTCAAAGTGTATATTTTTTAAATGTTGCCACCCCAAGGTATTGTATATGGTGTGCTTTGATGCCTTTGAAGCAACCGTTTTAGCCCAAAAAATTGGAGAAAGTATATGGTGGTAATTTTTCAATTTTCATTTTTACAGACACATTGCTTTTTGACTATGATTTAGGAGAGATTGTTGTAAGTTATTGCAAAAGAATACTTCAGGTTGTTTTCTGCAAGGCACCCTGAGTACACCTATGCCCCCCATGCATAGGTTTGCCAGGATTTTGGGAAGGTTATGTTACAATTTTATGACTTGTGATTTTAGTTATTAAAAATGAGAGTATTTCTTCTGATAGGCCTATCTTTAGTTTGGGGCCTATCGCATACCCCACTTTTATTTATTGCATTCAAAGTGTATATTTTTTAAATGTTGACACCCCAAGGTATTGTATATGGTGTGCTTTGATGCCTTTGAAGCAACCGTTTTAGCCCAAAAAATTGGAGAAAGTGTATGGTGGTAATTTTTCAATTTTCATTTTTACAGACACATTGCTTTTTGACTATAATTTAGGAGAGAATGTTGTAAGTTATTACAAAAACATACTTCAGGTTGTTTTCTGCAAGGCACCCTGAGAACACCTATGTCCCCCATGCATAGGTTTGACAGGGGTTTTGGTTAAAAAAAAACAGGCCCAATTTTAGAAAAAAATAGAGTAGTGAAATGTAAAAATCTGGCACAGTAAAAGTAAAAAAAAACAAAAAAACATCTAACTGTAAACATAACCAAAAAAATATATATATATATGTAACAGCAAATGTATTTATTTTTTTAAAAATTGACCATTGTATGGTACCGCTTGAAGCAGTCCCCAATGCAGAGTGCAGGCTGTCCAGGGCAATCAGGACAGTAATATATGGTGTCCCTTCTCTTCCCCCTCTTGGTACAGACTCTGCATTTTTTTTGTGGTTTCTGCTTTGTGGCAGTAGGGGGGATTTTAAAAATAAAATGGGTAGCCCCAACTCTGCTCTCTCCCATCACCGCCCGGGGAGCAGGTGCATCATGGTACAAAATCCCCGTAATAATCTGGAGCTGAAACTGTAAAAAAGTCTTTTTAACTCTGGGGTTTGCTTTTTTGAACAACAAAAAAGCGTTGTGGGTTGCAATCTGCATTAGGTAAATTGCAAACCTTTTTGTACCAGGCCCTTGTCTTCCGCATAATTAGGTAGGGCTGCAGCAGCTGATCAGCCAGATCAACCCCACCCATATGCCGGTTATAAGACTTGATGCACACTGGCTTCCTTATGATCTCAGCTCTGCCATGTACAGAAACCGCCACCGTCCTCTCTGTGTGGATGGTGGTAAGAAGGTATACATCCTTCTTGTCTCTGTACTTCAGTGCCAACAGCTCCTCTTGGCGCAGAGCTGAGGTCTCCCCCCTTCGTAGCCGGGTGCGTACAAGCTGTCCTGGGAAACCTGCGCGGTTCTTTTTAATTGTACCGCAAGCTACTGTATCAAAGCAATACAGTAGCTTGAACAAAAGGACACTTGTATAAAAATTGTCTAAGTACAAGTGATACCCTTTGTTCATTAGGGGTAATATCAGGTCCCAGACAATCTTGCCAGTGGTTCCCATATGTTCTGGGCAACCTGGAGGGTCAAGGTGGCTATCCTTTCCCTCATACACCCGGAAGGCCTGAGTATACCCAGTCTCGCTGTCACAGAGCTTATACACCTTTACCCCATATCTGGAGCGTTTGGAAGGAATATACTGCTTGAATCCCAGCCTTCCCTTATACTTCATTAGGGATTCATCAACGCATATATTCCTTCCAGGTGTATAAGCCTCTGCAAACCTGGCAGAAAAGTGGGTTATCAGGGGGCGGATTTTATACAGCCTGTCAAATTGGGGATGCTCCCTAGGGGGGCACAGGCTGTTGTCGCTGAAGTGCATGAAATGCATAATCATTTCATACCTCTTCCTCGACATAGTCTGGGAGAAAATGGGGGTAGAGCAGATGGGGCTAGTACTCCAGTAGGAGCGAATGGAGGGTTTCTTTATGATGCCCATCAGCATAGTCAATGCCCAGAATTTTTTGAATTCTGGCACATTGATGGGGGCCCATTGCTGCTTTGCCAAATATGTTCCAGGCTTTGCAGCACGGAACTGATGGGCATATAAATTAGTTTGGGCGACAATGTTCCCCAATATATCATCGCCCAGAAACACTTCCAGAAACTGCTGGGGGCTAAAACCTGCCACATCTATATTTATGCCAGCATTTGCTGTGAAGGGTGGGATATCTGGCCTCTGGAGATGAGGCGTTACCCACTCTTCAGCAGCAATGGCAGCAACACGCCTCCTTCTGGCAGGGGGGCTAGCAGGGGGGCTGGCAGGGGGGGGTAGCAGGGGGGCTGGCAGGGGAGCTAGCAGCCACAGATACATCACTATCAGTTGAGACTGCATCTAGTGATGTATCTGAGCACATGGCAGGGTCAAAATTGGGGTCTGAGTCAGAAATAGAGGCATCTGACTCTGACGCAAGGATGGCATACGCCTCCTCAGCACTATATCTTTTCTGTGACATTTTTGTATCTGTCACAGAAAACAATTACTAAAAAAAATTAAATTAACTAAATTAATTAACTAAATTAACTAGCAAAAAAGTACAGCTATGCTACTGCCAGTGATTTATAGCGATCACTGGCAAGCTAGGGGTTAATGGCTCTGAAAATTAAATTAAATTAACTAAATGTTTCTGAAAAGAGCCTTTGGGTTTTTAAAAAATTACAACAACAAAATTAACCCCTAAAAAAATGCACAGACAGCAAAAAAGTACAGCTATGCAACTGCCAGTGATTTATAGCGATCACTGGCAAACTAGGGGTTAATGGCTCTGAAAATTAAATTAACTAAATTAATTAACTAAATTAACTAGCAAAAAAGTACAGCTATGCTACTGCCAGTGATTTATAGCGATCACGGGCAAGCTAGGGGTTAATGGCTCTGAAAATTAAATTAAATTAACTAAATGTTTCTGAAAAGAGCCTTTGGGTTTTTAAAAAATTACAACAACAAAATTAACCCCTAAAAAAAATGCACAGACAGCAAAAAAGTACAGCTATGCAACTGCCAGTGATTTATAGCGATCACTGGCAAGCTAGGGGTTAATGGCTCTGAAAATTAAATTAAATTAACTAAATTAATTAACTAAATTAACTAGCAAAAAAGTACAGCTATGCTACTGCCAGTGATTTATAGCGATCACTGGCAAGCTAGGGGTTAATGGCTCTGAAAATTAAATTAAATTAACTAAATGTTTCTGAAAAGAGCCTTTGGGTTTTTAAAAAATTACAACAACAAAATTAACCCCTAAAAAAATGCACAGACAGCAAAAAAGTACAGCTATGCAACTGCCAGTGATTTATAGCGATCACTGGCAAGCTAGGGGTTAATGGCTCTGAAAATTAAATTAAATTAACTAAATGTTTCTGAAAAGAGCCTTTGGGTTTTTAAAAAATTACAACAACAAAATTAACCCCTAAAAAAATGCACAGACAGCAAAAAAGTACAGCTATGCAACTGCCAGTGATTTATAGCGATCACTGGCAAGCTAGGGGTTAATGGCTCTGAAAATTAAATTAAATTAACTAAATGTTTCTGAAAAGAGCCTTTGGGTTTTTAAAAAATTACAACAACAAAATTAACCCCTAAAAAAATGCACAGACAGCAAAATGCAGCAAAAAAAAAGTGCACCTATGCTACTGCCAGTGATATATAGTGATCACTGGCAAGCTAGGGGTTAATGGCTCTGAAAATTAAATTAAATTAACTAAATGTTTCTGAAAAGAGCCTTTGGGTTTTTAAAAAATTACAACAACAAAATTAACCCCTAAAAAAATGCACAGACAGCAAAATGCAGCAAAAAAAAAGTGCACCTATGTTACTGCCAGTGATATATAGTGATCACTGGCAAGCTAGGGGTTAATGGCTCTGAAAAGAGCCTTTGGTTCTATATTTTTTAACAAATAAAAGAAATAAATCTCTCTCTCTGCTAAATACAGGTCTCTCTCTCTCTCCAACAAAATGGCAAGTGAGGAGAGGGAGGGAGATCCACACTGATCATAGTCAATATTTACAAATATTGACATGATCAGACAAATGGGGTATTTTATTATTATTTTTTTTTTTAGGGTGGGAGGCTCAGATTGGGTGACCCTAGCTTGCCCCTATGATGATGCAGGCTAGGGACACCCCCAGAGGCCCCATGATGCACTGGGCATCGCCATCTTGGATGCCTAGTGAAGGGGGAGGGGGGGGGGCTATTTAGGGCTTTTTTTTATTTTAATCGTTTTTTTTTTTTTGTTTTTTTTTTAAATTTTATTTTACAACTAACTAAGTGCCTCGACCCACCGAGGCACTTAGCAAACAAGCAGAGCATCGGAAGCGTGTCCGATCGCTTCCGATGCTCTGAAACACTGCCGGTGGGGGAGTGATCAATCCGGTCCCGGCACTCGGGAACAGTATTGCAGGATGCCTAGACCTCAAGGCAAGCCTGCAATACTGTTAGAGCAGCTGGAAGCGATTTCGATCGCTTCCAGTGCTCTGTTAAACCGACGACGTATGCCATACGTCCTCGGTCGTTAAGTGCTTTTTTTTTTGAGGACGTATGGCATACGTCGTCGGTCGTTAAGGGGTTAACATTGTATGTTCCATCTGAAACAAGAAAGAAAATTATTGGGGTTTCCTGTCCCTTTAATGATGGATACTGATATTATGTGGAATTATATTCTAATTATGCTTATACAATACTTTATTGCATTGCTTTATCATATGATATGCAACATTATATATTTAAATAAATATAGTATTTTGATTGGATTCAAAGATAAATGTTGTATATCATAAACATACCAATGTATATGTTGTATGTGTTTATGTGTTGCTTGCACGGATGGAAACCATATTTTATAAATACTTTTTATCAAGATACAGTATTTAAAAAGGTACGGGTATATAATTTTTAACGGCAAGGAACCTGTCCACCCACATTCACCATCTGTGATTCTTGTGCAATCACACCCACTGTTCTCACGCAACCAATCAAGCAAGAGCAGTGGTTGTCAAACATCTTTGTCAGATCAGTCCAAGGTGATTTAACTCTGCCACTTATGAGGAGGGGGAGAGGTTAGGAAGCAGTGGTCTTATCAACTCGGCATCCAAAGCGTCATAAATGGAGCACATAGTAGGAACATACAGATTAACTCAAAATGAGCATTATGTTTGATAAATGTATCCAAAGGTGATGATATCTTGCTAGTATAGACAGTGCAAAGAGGCATTTGTATTATTGTACATATCCGGACAAACACAAATACAGAATTTCATCCAGTATTTCATATCTTATGCCTTTTAGTTTTCTCTTAAAGGGACACTAAACCCAAAATGTTTCTTTCATGATTCAAATAGAGCATGCAATTTTAAGCAACTTTCTCATTTACTCCTATTATCAATTTTTCTTAATTCATTTGCTTTCTTTCGGCTAGATTATGAGTTTTGCGTTATGAGGGGTGCGGTACTAACTTGCACGTTATTGTCACCACTCACTTACCTACAGCACTGGTATTACAGGTTTTTATAAACCCGGCGTTAAAAGGCAATAAGTGAGCATAGAGCAAACCACACTCCAATATCAGCGCTGCTTAAGTCAGCGGTAAGCTGGTTGTACGTGCTCGTGCATGATTTCCTCATAGACATCAATGGGGAGAGCCGGCTGAAAAAAAGTCTAACACCTGCAATAAAGCAGCGTAAAGCTCTGTAACGCAGCCCCATTGATTCCTATGGGGAAACAAAATGTATGTTTACACTTAACACCCTAACATAAACCCCTAGTCTAAACACCCATAATCTTACACTTATTAACCCCTAATCTGCTGCCCCCGACATCGCCAACACCTACATTATACTTATTAACCCCTAACCTGCCGCTCCGGACATTGCCGCCACTATAATAAACATATTAACCCCTAAACCGCCGCCCTCCTGCATCTCAAACACTATTTAAATATTATTGACCCCTAATCTGCCACCCCTAACATCGCCGCCACTTACCTACATTTATTAACCCCTAATCTGCTGCCCCCAACGTCGCCGCCACTATATTATTATTATTTATTTGTATAGCGCCACAAAATTCTGTAGCGCTGGGTACAACAAATCTAGTACAGGAGGAAGAGGGCCCAGCTCCGGAGAGCTCACAGTCTATAGGTTTAGGGTGCAGAGACATAAGGTTGGGGTAGCTTGCTACATTGGTTGTATTTGCAGCAGTGAGTCAGGCAGTTCATGTACATGTATTAGTTTTGTTCAGATGAGGGATGGAGGAGAGATGGTAAGCCTCTCTAAATATGTGAGTTTTCAAGGAGCGTCTGAAACTATACAAGGTTGGAGACAATCTTATGGAGTGGGGTAGAGAGTTCCAGAGGACAAGGGCAGCACGTGCAAAGTCTTGGAGGCGGGAGTGGGACGTAGAGATAACAGGAGTGTAGAGGTCAGAGGTTGATCGAAGAGGACGGGATTGGGAATATTTCACGATGAGAGAGGAAATATAGTTGGGAGTTAGGCTGTTGAGTGCTTTGTAGGTTAGGGTTAATACTTTAAATTGTATTCTGGAGTGTATGGGGAGCCAGTGTAGAGACTGGAAGAGCAGAGCAGCTGATGTAGATCGTTGACTTAGGTGGATGAGTCTAGCAGAAGCATTCATAATAGATTGGAGGGAGGAGAGGCAGTGTTTTGGAAGGCCATTTAGGAGTAGATTGCAATAATCAATGCGTGACAAAATGAGGGAATGAATAAGTATTTTTGTAGTTTATTGAGTAAGGAAGGGACGAATTCTGGAAATGCTGCATAGGTGTGAACGGCAGGATTTCGTAAGCGCTTGTATATGTGGGTTGAATGTGAGTTCTGAGTCTAGTGTGACCCCAAGACAGCGGACCTGGGGTGAGGTGTTGAGAATAGAGTCTCCAACCGTCAGAGAAATGTCAGGAGTTGGATGTCTCGAAGAGGGGGGGATAAGAAGCATCTCAGTTTTGGACATATTGAGTTGGAGGTAGTGTGAAGACATCCAAGAGAAAATTGCAGAGAGGCAGTCAGAAATCTGGTTGAGTAAAGAAGGAGAGATATCAGGAGAGGAAAGATAGATTTGGGTATCAATAGCATATAAGTGGTACTGGAATCCAAAGGAGGCTATAAGATTTTCAAGGCAGGATGTATAAAGAGAGAAAAGCAAGGGGCCCAAGACAAAGCCTTGCGGTACTCCAACTAAGGCATAGGATCACAAGATATGTTGTTAAAGGAAACTGAAAAAGAGCGGTTTGACAGATATGATGCAAACTATGAGAGGGTTATGTCTCGGATGCCAAATGAATGTAGTATTTTTAGGAGGAGAAGATGGTCAACTGTGTTAAAAGCTGCGGACAGGTCAAGAAGAATTAGTAAGGAGTAATGGCCTTTTGCTTTGGCTGATAACAGGTCATTTGTTGCTTCAGCAAGAGCGGGTTCTGTTGAGTGTTTAGGGCGGAAACCAGATTGTAGTGAATCAAGTAAGGAGTTAGTTGTGAGGAATTGAGTTAGCCAATTATAGACTAGTCGTTCCAATAATTTTGAAGCATGGTATGATTGACGTATGCTTGAATGTGTCAGGAAATGTGCCAGTGGTGAGAGATTGGTTAAAGAGATAGGTTAGGGTAGGGGTTAGTGAAGCAGAGAGAGAGGGAATAAGTTGTGAAGGAATAGAGTCAAGTGGGCAAGTTGTGAGATGAGCCAAGGATAGGAGTGCAGAGACTTCTTCCTCTGTTACAGGAGGGAAGTAGTATAGATTTTTGTTAATAGAAGGGGTGGGTAGGATTGCTGCGTTTGAGGGGTGTGAGGTGCAGATCTCTTTTCTTATGGTATCAATTTTATTTTTGAAGTGATCAGCAATAATTCGAGCAGTGAGGTTGGTAGTGGGCAGTGGGGCAGGTGGATGTAGAAGGGAGTTAAAGGTTGAGAACAGTTTTCTAGGGTTGGATGCGTGAGATGACACAAGGGAGGAGAAATAGACTTGTTTGGCCAGGCTAAATGCAGAGTTGTAGGACTTAAGGGTGAATTTATAATGTTGGAAATCAGCACAGGTGTGTGATTTCCTCCACTGCCGTTCAGCAGCCCGTGAGCATCACTGAAGATATCTGGTCTGTTTAGTGTGCCACGGTTGCCGTTGAGTGTTTGATGTACGTTGAAGAGTGGAGGGTGCTGTTTTCTCAAGTGTTGATTTTAGTGCCGAATTACTCTGTAAAGTCACGAGGTTTGGACAAGAGAGGGATTAAATGTCAGAGAGTAGAAGACTCAGTTGAGTGGAAAAGTCTGTGAGATCCAAGTCATTTAAATTCATGTAAGGTAGCAGTTTATAGCACTATACTAAAGTTATTAACCCCTAAACCTAAGTCTAACCCTAACACCTACTAACTTAAATATTAATAGTAGGTTTTCTTTAGATTTATTTTAATTATAACTAAATGATTCCTATTTAAAACTAAATACTTACCTATAAAATAAACCCTAAGATAGCTACAATATAACTAATAGTTAAATTGCATCTAGCTTAGGGTTTATTTTTATTTTACAGGCAAGTTTGTATTTTTTTAACTAGGTAGAATAGTTACTAAATAGTTATTAACTATTTACTAACTACCTAGTTAAAATAAATGCAAATTTGCCTGTAAAATAAAACATAACCTGAGTTACATTAACACCTAAACTTACACTACAATTAAATAAATTACCTAAATTAAATACAATTAACTAAATTAAATACAAATACCTAAATTACACAAAATAAAAAACAAATTACAAGATATTTAAACTAATTACACCTAATCTAATAGCCCTATCAAGATAAAAAAGCCCCCCCCAAAATAAAAAAAAACCCCTAGCCTAAACTAAGCTACCAATAGCCCTTAAAAGGGCCTTTTGCTGGGGATTGCCAGAAAGAAATCAGCTCTTTTACCTGTAAAAAAATACAAACAACCCCCCAACAGTTAAACCCACCACCCACACACCCAACCCCCCAAATAAAACCCTAACTAAAAAAAAACTAAGCTCCCCATTGCCCATAAAAGGGTATTTGGATGGGCACTGCCCTTAAAAGGGCATTTAGCTCTATTGCTGCCCAACCCTAATCTAAAACTAAAACCCACCCAATAAACCCTTAAAAAAACCTAACACTAACCTACGAAGATCCACTTACAGTTTTGAAGACCGGGCATCCATCGTCAACGAAGCTAGTAGAAGTCCTCAACGAAGCGGCAAGAAGTCCTCAACGAAGCAGGGAGAAGTCTTCATCCAAGCCGGGAGAAGTGGTCCTCCAGACGGGCAGAAGTCTTCATCCAGACGACATCTTCTATCTTCATCCATCCGGTGCAGAGCAGGTCCATCTTCAAGACATTTGTTGTGGAGCATCCTTTTCTTACGATGACTCCAGGCGAATGAAGGTCCCTTTAAGTGAAGTCATCCAAGATGGTGTACCTTAGATTCCGATTGTCTTATAGTTCTATGAGCCAATCGGAATTAAGGTTGAAAAAATCCTATTGGCTGATCCAATCAGCCAATAGGATTGAGCTCGCATTCTATTGGCTGATTGGAAGTTCAATCCTATTGGCTGTTGGCATCAGCCAATAGGATTTTTCAACTTTAATTCTGATTGGCTTAGGTTTAGGGGTTAATAAATTTAGGTAGTGGCGATGTTGGGGTGGCAGATTAGGGGTTAATAAATGTAGGTAGGTGGCGGCGATGTTTAGGGGCGGCAGATTAGGGGTTAATAATATTTAACTAGTGTTTGCGAGGCGGGAGTGCGGCGGTTTAGGGGTTAATATGTTTATTCTAATGGCGGCGATGTCGGGAGCAGCAGATTAGGGGTAAATAATTTTATTTTAGTGTTTGCGATGCTGGAGGACCTCAGTTTAGGGGTTAATAGGTAGTTTATGGGTATTAGTGTACTTTTTAGCACTTTAGTTATGAGTTTTATGCTACAGCTTTGAAGTGTAAAACTCATAACTATTGACTTTAGAATGCATTACGAATCTTGCGGGATAGGCTGTACCGCTCACTTTTTGGCCTAAAAAAAAAAGCTTGTAATATGGGCGCAATGGAAGTCCCATTCAAAAAAGACTTTACGAAAATTGCATAAGTTAATTTGCGGTACGGCCAAAAAAGTGTGCGGGAAAGCTGTACCTACAAGACTCGTAATAGCAGCGGTAGTTAAAAAGCAGCGTTATGAGCCTTAACGCTGCTTTTTTACTCATAATGCAAAACTCGTAATCTAGCCGTTTATTTGAAAAAGCAGGAATCTAAGTTAAGGAGCCAGTCCATTTTCGGTTCAGCACCTGCCTGCTGATTGGTGGCAAAATGTACCCACCAATCAGCAAGCGCTATCCAGGGTTCTTAACCAAAAATGGCAAGAGAATGAAGAAAAATTGATAGTAGGAGTAAATGAGGAAGTTGCTTAAAATTGCATATATTATCTGAATCATGAAAGCTAAACATTTGGGTTTAGTAACCCTTTAACATTCTCCTCTCCACCAATGCGAGTGCGAATTAAAACAGAATACTTTTGCTTTAAGATCAAAGTGCTGCTTGCTTGGGCTCAAACATATACAGTCTTAATTTTGGCAAAGTGGACTCATTATTTTTCCAAGACTTTTGTTAAGCAAGACTTATACAGATGTAATGGAATTTAAAATATGACAACCAAGCTTAAATCCTGAAGTACTGTACAAAAAATACATAGTTTGGATATAAATTAATTACTATAATGAAATATTTATAAGTTAATAACATTGATATGTTCTTCCATATGCATTTTATGGATGATTGTTTCATATTCTAACCATACATTCCAACATTTCAAGTGGACAAAGAGGGACGCACACATTTTATAATGATCAATCTCACTATTTGCTGCTATTATCACAGAATATTAGAATAGCAGAACCTTGATCAAAAATTCTGTTTCAAAATCTGATACACATAAAATATGGCAACTATATTATTCACACAAGCACTACAAAAGTACTCATTGATGTCATTTATTCATGGTTTTAGGAAAAGAATGGAGACATTAAAGGAACAGTCTACTTGAAAATGTTAATTGCTTAAAGAAATACCTATTACCTATTCCCCAGTTTTGCATAACCAACACAGTTATATTAATACACTTTATGCTTCAGTGATTACCTTGTATCTAAGCCTCTGCAAACTGCCCCCTTTTCTCAGTGCTTTTTATAAACTTGCATTTTAGCCAATTAGTGCTGACTCATGCATATCTGCACGGGAATGAGCACAATGTTATATATATGGCACACATGAACTAGCACTCTCTGGCTGTGAAAAGCTAATATAATGCACTGAGATAAGAGGTGGCCTGTAAAAGCTTAGAAATAGGCAGAGATTTAGAGGTTTAGATGTTATAAGTATATTAATATAACAATGTTGGTTGTACAAAGCTGGGTAACGGGTAGTAAAGGTGTTATCTGTCGGGTAGATTATGAGTTTTGTCGGTAAAGCTATACGGTGCTAACGAGTAGTTTCTGCTCACCACTCACCTACAGACAACGCTGGTATTACAGGTTTTTTTAAACCCGGCGTTAGCCGCAGAAAAGTGAAAATTTAGTTCCACAGAAAAGCAAAATTTACCTCCACATCTCACTGTAATACTAGCGCTGCTTACGGTAGTGGTGAGCTGGTAAATTGTGCTCGTGCACGATTTCCCCATAGGGATCAATGGGGCAGAGCTGGCTGAAAAAAACCCTAACACCTGCAAAAAAGCAGCGTTCAGCTCCTAACGCAGCCCTATTGATTCCTATGGGGAAATACATTTTATGTCTACACCTAACACCCTAACATGAACCCCGAGTCTAAACACCCCTAATCTTACACTTATTAACCCCTAATCTGCCGACCTCGACATCGCCGACACCTGCATTATAGTATTAACCCCTAATCTTCCGCTCCGGACACCACCGCCACCTACATTATACTTATGAACCCCTAATCTGCTGCCCCCAACATCGCCAACACCTACATTATATTTATTAACCCCTAATCTGCTGCCCCCAAATGTCGCCATAACCTAACTACAATTATTAACCCCTAATCTGACGCCCCCAACGTCGCTGCCACTATATTAAAGTTATTAACCCCTAAAAATAAGTCTAACCCTAACCCCCCTAACTTAAATATAATTTAAATAAATCCAAATAAAATAACTAAATTATTCCTATTTAAAACTAAATACCTATAAAATAAACCCTAAGCTAGCTACAATATAACTAATAGTTACATTGTAGCTATCTCAGGGTTTATTTTTATTTTACAGGTAAGTTTGTATTTATTTTGACTAGGTACAATAGTTACAGGTATATTTGTTAAAATAAAGACAAATATACAAAGCCCCCAAAATAATAAAAATCCCTACCCTATACTAAATTACAAATAGACCCACCCAATCCCCCCTCAATAAAACCTAACACTAACCCCTTGAAGATCACCCTACCTTGAGAAGTCTTCACCCAACCGGGCCGAAGTCCTCAACAAAGCTGGGCGAAGTGGTCCTCCAGACGAGCAGAAGTCTTCATCCAAGCTGGGCAGAAGAGGTCCTCCAGATGGGTAGAAGTCTTCATCCAGACGGCATCTTCTATCTTCATCCATCCGGCACGGAGCTGGTCCATCTTCAAGACATACGACGCGGAGCATCCTTTTCAAACGACGTCCAACTGAAGAATGAAGGTTCCTTTAAATGATGTCATCCAAGATGGCATCCCTTCAATTCCGATTGGCTGATAGAATTCTATCAGCCAATCGGAATTAAGGTAGAAAAAATCCTATTGGCAGATGCAATCAATCCTATTGACTGATCCAGTTAGCCAATATAATTGAGCTGGCATTCTATTGGCTGATTGGATCAGCCAATAGAATGCAAGCTCAATCCTATTGGCTGATTGCATCAGCCAATAGGAGTTTTTCTACCTTAATTCCAATTGGCTGATAGAATTCTATCAGCCAATCAGAATTGAAGGGACGCCATCTTAGATGACGTCATTTAAAGGAACCTTCATTCTTCAATTGGACGTTGTTTGAAGAGGATGCTCCGCGTCGGATGTCTTGAAGATGGACCTGCTCCGCTCCGGATGGATGAAGATCGAATATGCCGTCTGGATGAAGACTTCTGCCCGTTGTGAGGACCTCTTCTTACTGGCTTGGATGAAGACTTCTGCCGTCTGGAGGACCACTTCGCCCTGCTTCGTTGAGGACTTCGGCCCGGTTGGATGAAGACTTCTCAAAGTAGGGTGATCTTCAAGGGGTTAGTGTTAGGTTTTATTAAGGGTGGATTGGGTGGGTTTTAGAGTAGCGTTGGGTGTGTGGGTGGTGGGTTTTAATGTTGGGGGGGTATTGTACTTTTTTTCCAGGTAAAAGAGATGATTATTTTGGGGCAATGCCCCGCAAAAAGCCCTTTTAAGGGCTATTTGTAATATAGTATAGGGTAGGGATTTTTATTATTTTAGGGGGCGTTTTTATTTTATTAGGGGGATTAGATTAGGTGTAATTAGTTTAGAACTCTTGTAATTATTTTCTGTAATTTAGTGTTTTCTTTTTTCCGTACTTTAGTTTATTTTGTTTAATTGTAATTAATTTAATTTAATTTAGGAAATTAATTTAATTATAGTGTAGTGTTAGGTGTAATTGTATTTTAGGTTAGGTTTTATTTTACAGGTAAATTTGTCTTTATTTTAGCTAGGTAGTTATTAAATAGTTAATATCTATTTAATAACTATTGTACCTAGTTAAAATAAATACAAAGTTGCCTGTAAAATAAAAATAAACCCTGAGATAGATACAATGTAACTATTAGTTATATTGTAGCTATCTTAGGGTTTATTTTAAAGGTAAGTATTTAGGTTTAAATAGGAATAATTTAGTTAATGATAGGAATTTTATTTAGATTTATTTACATGATATTAAAGTTAGGGGGTGTTAGGGTTAGGGTTAGACTTAGGTTTAGGGGTTAATAAATTTAATATAGTGGCAGCGACGTTGGGGCGGCAGATTAGGGGTTAATAAATGTAGGTAGGTTCAGCTTTGTTAGGGACGGCATATTAGAGGTTAATAATATTTAACTAGTGTTTGCGAGGCGGGAGTGTGGCGGTTTAGGGGTTAATATATTTATTATAGTGGCGGCGAAGTCCGGTTCAGCAGATTAGGGGTTAAAAATGTATTTTAGTGTTTGCGATGTGAGGGGGGGGGGCTAGGTTTAGGGGTTAATAGGTAGTTTATGGGTGTTAGTGTACTTTTAAGCACTTTAGTTAAGAGTTTTATTCTACAGCTTTGTAGCGTAAAACTCTTAACTACTAACTTTCAAATGCGGTAGGAGTCTTGACAGGAGAGGGTGTACCGCTCACTTTTAGGAAGACTCGTAATACCGGCGTTAGGAAAATCCCATTGAAAATATAGGATACGCAATTGACGTAAGTGAATTTGCGGTATTTTCGAGTCAGGAAAAAAAAGTGAGCGGTACACCTGTACCTGCCAGACTCATAATACCAGCGGCCGTTTAAAAGCAGCGTTTTTCTTGTAATCTAGCCGTATGTTTTTGAACAATAATTCTATATAATTTATTAGCAAACATTAGGGGTTTCAATTTGTGTTTCTAGGCTGTTTTATTTCTCCCGATACTCCTCTTTTGATATTGGAGCATTCACAATGTAAATGATAACACCATTTCTGTATTTGAAAAATATTATACGATACATAGATGGCATCAACTTTGACAATCACAATCCACCGACCACAAGTTATTGACTAAATATCGACCAAAAAATGGACACATTAAATTTAACAGCCAAAGGGCTTGATAAATGCTCACTACCCACAAATTGATCAAAAAAACTTGCGTCAACGATCTGCACATACTTGGAAAAGAAACACAGGAAAACGCAGCCCATTGCAAGAACTGCAAGGGCCCCTATTGAGAATAATAGATTTGAACCAAATAACTAATGATACCGAATACATCATCATTATGTAAATGTAAAAATATGAATTCAACATATCTATAAAATATTGGCAGTTTCAAAATCAATACAAATTACAGTACCAATGTATGCCTATCAGAAAATTATATTAAAAGGTTATTTTAATTAAAAAAAATAAATGCCACTCTATCAAATGGCAAACACACACACAATGGGGCTGAATTATCAAGCTCAGAATGGAGCTTGATGCCCCTGTTTCTGCGCGAGCTTTCTAAAGACTGCTGCTCCATAATGGGTCCGCTGCCTCTGAGGCTGTGGTCTGCAATCTACCCGATCCTATACGGCATTGCACAAGCAGTCCAGCATATCATGTCGGACAGACATTGATAAATCGGCCCTATAGACTACATTAAACCCATTAACTCACTATAAAAAGAAACAGTCACTAACAGGGGCCATGTTGCCAATTTGTAATGCTGTTAATGTTTCTGATTGGCTGTGGAGGTGATAGGGCTGTGATGTAAAGTAAGAAATTACCATTTTAGATTTGTGCTGTTGTTTTGTTTGGTGTATCAGTTCTAGTGTTTGGTGAACAGAACAACCATTATTGGTCCTTAAGATCAAATATCGTGGGAGTTATCACGCTTGGCTATGACTCAGGAAGATTGTGATCACTTTGATAAAAAAAAACAACAAAAAAACAATACAGTACTTCCATAATTGAAAGAGAAAATTAGAAAGAATGGAATCAACCTTATTGTTTAAAATGTACTATGCATGAGCAAAGTGTTTAAATGTAGTTAAACATTTTATTATTTAATTTACTATTATCAATCAGGTTGATAATGTATTAACACCTTGTTTTACTTGTAAAAAGTATCAGGCCCGGACTGGACGTCGAGCATACTGGGCAAAAGCCCGGTAGGCCGCGAGGTTGTTAAGCCCCGCCCACTGCGACCACAGGCAAATATATATATTTTTTTTGAGAAGTGACATTTTTTTTTAGTAATATATTTAATATTATATTTAATATATTTTATGTTTATTAAAGTTTGTTACACTTCAGCCAATCATATCCCCATTCCCAAATTGGCCGCGCAGGTGCACAGTTTCTCGCGGTGAATTAAGCTACTGACTGAGAGCAAAGTATAGTTTATTTTCAATTTTGGTGAAGCACTGATTTATCTTTCTTTATTCCTACAACATCAACCTCTCTACTAATTATGACACTTAGGCTCCCATTTATGAAGCCTCACACTTCTGTTCAACTTCCTTCTCAAATCAATGTCCAGGATAATTCATAGTTATGAAGCAGTCATCCCTATATATACATATATAACATATTAAAAAAATAATGCTCATGTAATGCCATGTGAGCATCATTCTGGGTAGATCAATGACACCTATTTTTCATGCAGATAAAACCTTGTGTGCCAAGACATATATTTTAATTTTATGTTATTCAAGAATTCCCACCCACAAATTTCTTACTGCATTTAACACATTTGAACATTACAAATTCTATATTAAGAATAAAGAACCAACACCAATGTATCCTCTTAATTTGTTGATTATTCTGACCAGTTGTAATCATTAATGTTTTGGTGTTTCTATCCTATTGAGATGCTGGAAGCAGAAACAAGAAATCAACCAATGGGCACTAGTTGCTCAATGTAGAATTTTGGAGGTAAATGCTGCTAAACAGGAAATCTAGCCTCACTCTCTTTACTAATAAAAATGGAACAAATAATATCGGCTAGATTACGAGTTTTTGTCGGTAATGGTGTGCGGTGCTAACAAGCCTTTATTTCTCAACGCTCACTTAAGACAGCGCTGGTATTATGAGTTTTCTGCAAGCCGGCGTTAGCCTCAGAAAAGTGAGCGTTGAGCAAAATTTTGCTCCACATCTCACTGTAATACCAGCGCTGCTTACGGTAGCGGTGAGCTGGCTAAACGTGCTGGTCCATGATTTCCCCATAGGAAACAATGGAGCTGAGATGGCTGAAAAAAACTAACACCTGCAAAAAAGCAGCATTCAGCTTCTAACGCAGCCCCATTGTTTCCTATGGGAAAATAAATTTTACGTCTACACCTAACACCCTAACATGAACCCTGAGTCTAAACACCCCTAATCTTACACTTATTAACCCCTAATCTGCTGCCCCCGACATCGCCGACACCTACATTATCTTATTAACCCCTATTCTGCCGCTACGGACACCGACGCCACCTACATTATACTTATAAACCCCTAATCTGCTGCCCCCAACATCGCCGCCACCTACATTATATTTATTAACCCCTAATATGCCGCCCCCAACATCGCCGCAACCTAACTACAATTATTAACCCCTAATCTGCCGCGGCCAACGTTGCCGACACTATAATGAAGTTATTAACCCCTAAACCTAAGTATAACCCTAACCCTAACACCCCCTAACTTAAATATCATTTAAATAAATCTAAATAAATATTACTATAATTAAATAAATAATTCCTATTTAAAACTAAATACTTACCTGTAAAATAAACCCAAAACTTGCTACAATATATCTAAAAGTTACATTGTATCTAGCTTAGGGTTTATTTTTATTTTACAGGCAAGTTTGTATTTATTTTAACTAGGTACAATAGTTATTAAATAGTTATTAACTATTTAATAACTACCTAGCTAAAATAAATACAAAAGTACCTGTAAAATAAACCCTAACTTAAGTTACAATTACACCTAACACTACACTAGTTACAATTACACCTACCTACATTTATTAACCCTTAATATGTCGCACCCAATGTCGCCGCCACTATATTAAATTTATTAACCCCTAAACCTAAGTCTAACTCTAACACCCCCCTAACTTAAATGTAATTTAAATACATCTAAATAAAATAACTACAATTAAATAAATTATTCCTATTTAAAACTAAATACTTACCTATAAAATAAACCCTAAGCTAGTTACAATATAACTAATAGTTACATTGTAGCTATCTTAGGATTTATTTTTATTTTACAGGCAACTTTGTATTTATTTTAACTAGGTACAATAGTTATTAAATAGTTATTAACTATTTAATAACTACCTAGCTAAAATAAATACAAAAGTACCTGTAAAATAAACCCTAACTTAAGTTACAATTACACCTAACACTAAACTACAATTAAATTAATTACCTAAACTAACTACAATTAAATACAATTAAATTAAATAAATTAAAGTATGAAAAACAACAAACACTAAATTACAGAAAATAAAAAAATAATTATTTTTTTTTAAACTAATTACACCTAATCTAATCGTCCTAATAAAATAAAAAGCCCCCCAAAAAAATAAAATTCCCTACCCTATACTAAATTACAAATAGCCCTTAAAAGGGCCTTTTGTGGGGCATTACCCCAAAGTAATCAGCTCTTTTACCTTTAAAAAAACATACAATACCCCCCAACATTAAAACCCAGCACCTACACACCCAACCTTACTCTAAAACCCACCAATCCCCCCTTAATAAAACCTAACACTAACCCCTTGAAGATCACCCTACCTTGAGAGGTCTTCACCCAGCCGGGCCGAAGTCCTCCAAGAAGCCGGGCACAAGTAATCCTCCAGACGGCCAGAAGTCTTCATCCGATCCGGGCAGAAGAGGTCCTCCAGACGGACAGAAGTCTTCATCCAGGCGGCATCTTCTATCTTCATCCTTCCGGCGCGGAGCGAGTCTATCTTCAATCCAGCCGATGCGGAGCATCCTCTTCCAACGAAGTCCACCCGATGAATGAAGGTTCCTTTAAATGATGTCATCCAAGATGGTGCCCCTTGAATTCCGATTGGCTGATAGGATTCTGAATCGGAATTAAGGTAGGAAAAATCCTATTGGCTGATGAAATCATCCAATAGAATTGAAGTTCAATCCTATTGGCTGATTCAATAGGCTGTTAGATTGGCTGTTCCTACCTTAATTCCGATTGGCTGATAGAATCCTATCAGCCAATCGGAATTCAAGGGACGCCATCTTGGATGACGTCATTTAAAGGAACCGTCATTCGTCGGGTGAACTTCGTTGGAAGAGGATGCTCCGCGTCGGCTAGATTGAAGATGGACCCGCTCTGCACCGGAAGGATGAAGATAGAAGATGCCGTCTGGATGAAGACTTCTGCCCTCTGGAGGACCTCTTCTGCCCGGATTGGATGAAGACTTCTGGCCGTCTGGAGGATCACTTGAGCCCGGCTTCTTGGAGGACTTCAGCCCTGCTGGGTGAAGACGTCTCAAGGTAGGGTGATCTTCAAGGGGTTAGTGTTAGGTTTTATTAAGGGAGGATTGGGTGGGTTTTAGAGTAGGGTTGGGTGTGTGGGTGGTGGGTTTTAATGTTGGGGGGTATTGTATTTTTTTACAGGTAAATGAGCTGATTACTTTGGGCAATGCCCGCAAAAGGCCCTTTTAAGGGCTATTTGTAATTTAGTATAGGGTAGGGAATTTTATTTTTTGGGGGGGCTTTTTATTTTATTAGGACGATTAGATTAGGTGTAATTAGTTTTAAAAAAAATTAATTATTTTTTTATTTTCTGTAATTTAGTGTTTGTTGTTTTCTGTACTTTAATTTATTTCATTTAATTGTAGTTAGTTTAGGTAATTAATTTAATTGTAGTGTAGTGTTAGGTGTAATTGTAACTTAAGTTAGGGTTTATTTTACAGGTACTTTTGTATTTATTTTAGCTAGGTAGTTATTAAATAGTTAATAACTATTTAATAACTATTGTACCTAGTTAAAATAAATACAAAGTTGCCTGTAAAATAAAAATAAATCCTAAGATAGCTACAATGTAACTATTAGTTATATTGTAACTAGCTTAGGGTTTATTTTATAGGTAAGTATTTAGTTTTAAATAGGAATAATTTATTTAATTGTAGTTATTTTATTTAGATGTATTTAAATTACATTTAAGTTAGGGGGGTGTTAGGGTTAGGGTTAGACTTAGGTTTAGGGGTTAATAAATTTAATATAGTGGCGGCGACATTGGGTGCGACATATTAGGGGTTAATAAATGTAGGTAGGTGTCGGCGATGTTAGGGATGACAGATTAGGGGTTAATACAATTTAACTAGTGTTTGCGAGGCGGAAGTGCGGTGGTTTAGCGGTTAATATATTTATTACAGTGGCGGCGATGTCTGGTCGGCGATGGGGGGGGGCTCGGTTTAGGGGTTAATAGGTAGTTTATGGGTGTTAGTGTACTTTTTAGCACTTTAGTTAAGAGTTTTATGTTACGGCATTAGCCCATAAAACTCTTAACTACTGACTTTTAAATGCGGTAGGAGAGGGTGTACCACTCACTTTTTCAAGCAATCGTAATACCGGCGTTAGGAAAATCCCATTGAAAAGATAGGATACGCAATTGACATAAGTGGATTTGCGGTATGCTAAAATTGCGGAAAAAAGTGAGCGGTACACCTGTACCTGCCAGACTCGTAATACCAGCGGGCATTAAAAAGCAGCTTTGGGACCCCTCAACGCTGCTTTTTAAGGCTAACGCAAGACTCGTAATCTAGGTGTATGTGTTTTATGCAATTATCTTTCAAAGTTATTATTATTCCTGGGCATTAAACTTGACATAATCATATATTACAATGTTTGATACCTGTGGATGTGGACATTTATGGCCTATAAGGCAAACAAGAACCACAGTGGGACTGTTCATGTCTCAAAATTCTACTAGATGAAGGCTTTATAAATAGGCCTCATTTATGGGGATTATATATGTATATTCCTAGCTGCATGGATATAGAGAGGTTGTTTTTGCTAAACTTTATTTATGCAGAAGTATATATAAAAAATTTAACACCAATCCTGTAACAGAAAAAAAATCCCTCTTTTGAAACAATTTAACAACTCTACTTTAGCTGCTTACTCTCAATTTCCCAGTGATATCCGGAAAATACTTCTCAAACATATTTTAGCATCATTTTGATTTCCTCCCCTTTAATGGTATAACAAGAAAATTGTAACACTGGCACTGTGATTTAAAGCCAGTAGAAAAAGATTATATATAGAAAGCCAAACAAAGTCCGGTGCTATACCTTAATAATACATAACATACAGAAAAAAGAATACAGAAAAAGGATTTAAGTACTCCATCTACTGAAATATATTAAACTATAAAATGTAACTTTTATTGTATGCTGATTAAGATCACAGAGGTATTAACCTCTTCAATAAAAACTCATAGACCACCAAATGAAGCTAAGCGTGATTTACCCCCCCTCCCCCCATTTCCTGGCCTATAGCCGGATACATCAGCATCAGGTGACAAGGGTGAAGAGCACGCAAAATAAACAAATGCGTTTTGGCCCTTTAGCAGGCCTTTCGCAAAATGAATTTGGACAAACCAAGGCACTACTAAAGGATTTTTATACCCTTAGTTCACAATATGCACCAATATTAGGCCACGTTGCCGGTGATTAGTGATGTTGCGAACTTAAAATTTTCCGTTCGCGAATGGCGAATGTGAACTTCCGCAAATGTTCGCGAACGGGCGAACTGGGCGAACCGCCATTGACTTCAATAGGCAGGCAAATTTTAAAACCCACAGGGACTCTTTCTGGCCACAATAGTGATGGAAAAGTTGTTTCAAGGGTACTAACACACGTATACTAACACAGTATACGCTGTGAGCCTGGCACACACGCTGGCAGGCAGGCAACTGCAATTAGATTACACAAGCAGACTGATGTTTCACAGTCAAAAAAGTTTTTTTTTTTAAATTTACACTACTGTTACACCAGATATGAGTGGTGGCACTGGGCAAGTGGGCCTGGCACACACTCTGGCAGGCAGGCAACTGCAATTAGATTACACTAGCAGACTGATGTTTCACAGTCAAAAAAGTTTTTTTTTTTTAAATTTACACTACAGTTACACCAGATATGAGTGGTGGCACTGGGCAAGTGGACCTGGCACACACTCTGGCAGGCAGGCAACTGCAATTAGATTACACTAGCAGACTGATGTTTCACAGTCAAAAAAGTTTTTTTTTTTTTAAATTTACACTACAGTTACACCAGTTATGAGTGGTGGCACTGGGCAAGTGGGCCTGGCACACACTCTGGCAGGCAGGCCAACTGCAATTAGATTACACAAGCAGACTGATGTTTCACAGTCCAATTTTTTTTTTTTTTTAATTTACACTACTGTTACACCAGATATGAGTGGTGGCACTGGGCAAGTGGGCACAGTATACGCTGTGAGCCTGGCACACACGCTGGCAGGCAGGCAACTGCAATTAGATTACACTAGCAGACTGATGTTTCACAGTCAAAAAAGTTTTTTTTTTTAAATTTACACTACTGTTACACCAGATATGAGTGGTGGCACTGGGCAAGTGGGCCTGGCACACACGCTGGCAGGCAGGCAACTGCAATAGATTACACAAGCAGACAGATGTTTCACAGTCAAAAAAGTTTTTTTTTTTTAAATTTACACTAATGTTACACCAGATATGAGTGGTGGCACTGGGCAAGTGGGCACAGTATACACTGTGAGCCTGGCACACACACTGGCAGGCAGGCAACTGCAATTAGATTACACTAGCAGACTGATGTTTCACAGTCAAAAGAGTTATTTTTTAAAAAAATTTACACTACTGTTACACCAGATATGAGTGGTGGCACTGGGCAAGTGGGCCTGGCACACACGCTGGCAGGCAGGCAACTGCAATTAGATTACACAAGCAGACTGATGTTTCACAGTCAAAAAGTTTTTTTTTTTTAAATTTACACTACTGTTACACCATATATGAGTGGTGGCACTGGGCAAGTGGGCCTGGCACACAACGCTGGCAGCCAGGCAACTGCAATTAGATTACACTAGCAGACTGATGTTTCACAGTCAAAAAAGTACTACTGTTACACCAGATATGAGTGGTGGCACTGGGCAAGTGGTCCTGGCACACACGCTGGCAGGCAGGGCAACTGCAATTAGATTACACTAGCAGACTGATGTTTCACAGTTAAAAAAGTTTTTTTTTTTTTTTTTAAATTTACACTACTGTTACACCAGATATGAGTGGTGGCACTGGACAAGTGGCTTGGCAGGCAGGCAACTGCAATTAGATTACACAGGGAAAAGAAAAAAAAAACAGACTGATGTTCTAGACCTAAAAAAGGCTTTTTGGGGTGCTGTCCTTTACAGCAGAGATCAGATGAGTCCTTCAGGACTGTAGTGGACACTGAATACACTATCCTAGCTATCAATTTCCCTATTAAATCAGCAGCAGCTACACTGTCCCTCCTCTCACTAAGAATGCAGCTTCCGAATGAATCTAAAATGGCTGCTGTCCAGGAGCTGGGAGGGAGGGTCTGCTGCTGATTGGCTGGAATGTGTCTGCAGACTGTGAGATACAGGGTCAAAGTTTACTCAATGATGACGAATAGGGGGCGGATCTAACATCGCATATGTTTGCCCGCCGCTATGTTCGCCGGGAACTATTCGCCGGCGAACAATTCGCAACATCACTACCGGTGACATTATCGTCAGTGACCATTTACTAGAATAGTAAGTAAGTTAACATGGAAATAATCTATTTTAGTATGAAGCATTAGTGTGATCAATATGAACACATTGAGGCCTATTTATCAAATGTCTGTCGGACCTGATCCGACAGTGCGGATCAGGTCCGACAGACATCGCTGAATGCAGGGAGAAATACGCTCTCCGTATTCAGCATTGCACCAGCAGCTCTTGTGAGCTGCTGGTGCAACGCCACCCCCTGCAGACTCGCGGCCAATCCGCCGCCAGCAGGGGGGTGTCAATCAACCCGATCGTACTCAATCGGGTTGAGTTCCGGCAATCTTTGTCTGCCTCCTCAGAGCAGGTGGACAGGTCTTTAGACCGCTGCTTCATAACTGCTGTTTCTGGTGAGTCTGAAGACTCGCCAGAAACACGGGCCCACAAGCTCCATACGGAGCTTGATAAATGGGCCCCATTGTGTTACTCACTTATTTGTCCATCAAAATATGAATGTGACCTCATCAGAAATAATTATTATGCTTGAAAATTTACACAGCTGTTTTTTACATCCAATATTGCTTTAAATTGTTACAGTACTAAAGTTAATACCTCTGTAACATATTCAGTGGATTCCTTTTATATTATTTTTTTTACTGCACATTAGTATTACTTAGTTAACAATTAACCTCTTACGCATAGTAAGCAAACTATTTTGTTCAGCAATAAATATGTGCCTATTCCAAGCTGTCATAACTAATGACATGATTAGGCAGACTAAGGCTAATCGTTCCTTTATTGTGACATAAAGTGGAGCAGGATTTAAAGGGACATGAAACCCAAAAATTTTCGTTAATGATTCAGATAGAGAATACAATTTTAAACAACTTTATAATTTACTTCTATTATCTAATCTGTTTCATTCTCTTTGTATCATTTGTTAAAGAAGCAGCAATCCACTAATGGTTTCTAACTGAACACATGGACGAGCCAATTACAATCAATCACCTAGATTACGAGTCTTGCGTTAACCTTAAAAAGCAGTGTTAAGAGTTCCTAACGCTGCTTTTTAACGCCCGCTGGTATTACAAGTCTTGCAGGTACAGGTGTACCACTCACTTTTTTGGCCAGACTCGGAAATACCGCAAATCCACTTACGTAAATTGCGTATCCTATTTTTTCAATGGGATTTGCATAGCGCCGGTATTACGAGTCTGACAAAAGAGAGCGGTAGACCCTCTCCTGTCAAGACTGGTACCGCATTTAAAAGTCAGTAGTTAAGAGCTTTTCACTACAACGCCGTAGTATAAAACTCTTAACTAAAGTGCTAAAAAGTACACTAACACCCATAAACTACCTATTAACCCCTAAACCGAGGCCCTCCCACATCGCAAACACTATAATAAAATTTTTAACCCCTAATCTGCAAACCGGACATCGCCGCCACTATAATAAATATATTAACCCCTAAACCGCCGCACTCCCGCCTCCCAAACACTAGTTAAATATTATTAACCCATAATCTGCTGTCCCTAACTTTGCAGACACTTACCTAAATTTATTAACCCCTAATCTGCCGCCCCCAACGTCGCCGCCACTATAATAAAGTTATTAACTCCTAAACCTAAGTCTAACCCTAACCCTAACACCCCCCTAACTTAAATATAATTTTAATAAATATAAATAAAATAACTACAATTAACTAACTTATTCCTATTTAAAACTAAATACTTACCTATAAAATAAACCCTAAGCTAGCTACAATATAACTAAAAGTTACATTGTATCTAGCTTAGGGTTTATTTTTATTTTACAGGCAAACTTTGTATTTATTTTAACTAGGTACAATAGTTATTAAATAGTTATTAACTATTTAATAACTACCCTATTTAAAATAAAGACACATTTACCTGTAAAATAAAACCTAACCTAAGTTACAATTACATCTAACACTACACTACAATTAAATTAATTACCTAACTTAAATACAATTAATTACAATTAAATAAAATTATCTAAAGTACGGGGAAAAAAAACACTAAATTACAGAAAATAATAAAATAATTACAAGATTTTTAAACTAATTACACCTAATCTAACTTGGAACAGCCAATAGGATTGAGCTCGCATTCTATTGGCTGTTCCAATCAGCCAATAGGATTTTTTCTACCTTAATTCCGGGGAAGGGACGCCATCTTGGATGACATCATTTAAAGGAACCTTCATTCAGTCGTCGGCCGTCAGATGAAGAGGATGCTCCGTGTCGGATGTTTTGAAGATGGACCCGCTCCGCGCCGGATGGATGAAGATAGAAGATGCCGTCTGGATGAAGACTTCTGCCCATCTGGAGGACCACTTCTGGCCAGTTGGATGAAGACTTCTCCTAGCTTTGTTGAGTACTTCGGCCTGGTTGGGTGAAGATGTCTCCCGGTAAGGTGATCTTCAAGGAGTTAGTGTTAGGATTTTTTAAGGGGGTATTGGGTGGGTTTTAGAGTAGGGTTGGTTGTGTGGGTGGTGGGTTTTAATGTTGGGGGGATTTGTACTTTTTTTTACAGGTAAAAGAGCTGATTACTTTGGGGCAATGCCCCGCAAAAGGCCCTTTTAAGGGCTATTTGTAATTTAGTGTAGGGTAGGGCTTTTTTATTTTGGGGGGGACTTTTTTATTTTATTAGGGGGATTAGATTAGGTGTAATTAGTTTAAAAATCTTGGAATTATTTTATTATTTTCTGTAATTTAGTGGGGGGGTTTCGTACTTTAGATAATTTTATTTAATTGTAATTAATTGTATTTAATTTACTTGTATTGTAGTGTTAGGTGTAATTGTAACTTAGGTTAGGTTTTATTTTACAGGTAAATTTGTCTTTATTTTAACTAGGTAGTTATTAAATAGTTAATAACTATTTAGTAACTATTCTACCAAGTTAGAATAAATACAAACTTGCCTGTAAAATAAAAATAAACCCTAAGCTAGATACAATGTAACTTTTAGTTATATTGTAGCTAGCTTAGGGTTTATTTTATAGGTAAGTATTTTAATTTTAAATATAGTTAATTGTAAGTAATTCTTATTTAGATTTATTTAAATTATATTTAAGTTAGGGGGGGGTTAGGGTTAGAGTTAGGTTTAGGGGTTAATAACTTTATTATAGTGGCGGCGACGTTGGGGGCAGCAGATTAGGGGTTAATAAATGTTGGTAGGTTGCGGCGACATTGGGGGCGGCAGAGTAGGGGTTAATAAATATAATGTAGGTGTCGGCGATGTTGGGGGCAGCAGATTAGGGGTTCATAAGTATAATGTAGGTGGCGGCGGTGTCCGGAGCGGCAGATTAGGGGTTAATAATATAATGCAGGTGTCCAGCGATGTCGGGGGCGGTAGATTAGGGGTTAATAAGTGTAAGATTAGGGGTGTTTAGACTCAGGGTTCATGTTAGAGTGTTAGGTGTAGACATAACTTTTATTTCCCCATAGGAATCAATGGGGTTGCGTTAGGAGCTTTACGCTGCTTTTTTGCAGGTGTTAGGTTTTTTTTTCAGCCGGCTCTCCCCCATTGATTCCTATGGGGAAATCGTGCACGAGCACGTTTAGCCAGCTCACCGCTGACTTAAGCAGCGTTGGTATTGAGGTGAGATGGGGAGCAAAATTTAGCTCTTCGCTCACTTTTTTGCGGCTAACGTCGGGTTTGTAAAAACCCCTAATACCAGCTTTGTCTGTAGGTGAGCGGTGAGCATAAACTGCGTGTTAGCACCGCACCCCTATTACCGCAAAACTTGTAATCTAGGCGATAATATATATGCAGCCACCAATCAACAGCTAGAACCTAGGTTCTCTGCTGCCCCTGAGCTTTCCTAGATAAACCATTCAGCAAAGGATAACAAGAGAAGGAAGCAAATTAAATAATAGAAGTTGTTTAAAGTGTATTCTCTATCTGAATCATGAAAGAACATGTTTGGGTTTAATGTCCCTTTAATGTTCCCGCTCGAGCTTTAACTCTGCTAGAAGTAAACTTTTTGTGCACATTGAGTAGCACTTGTATTACAAGTTGAAAATAAACAGTTTTGGCTTGCGTGCTAACCCTATGTGCATAAAAAGCCAAACTTTTAAAATATTGCCCATGCGATAACGTGCTCCCCCATAGAAGTCAATGGAGAGAAGAATGTGGGGGGGAACTAACACCCTACTTGTGCACAAACCCCATCGCATATTCTCAAGTGCGCTAACCCAACATGAAAATGTGAATATTTTAAATTCCAATATTCTTCACATAGAAGAATATGTTCTATTTATTCATAAATACATATTTCTATATAAACAATGTTTTTTGTACAAATATATATTTATACCTATTTTTTATTATTATTTATTTATACCTATGTATTTTTGATGTGCTTTGTGACACTTTTTTATTCTGTGTAACAGTTAGCCAGAGCTCTGAAGATGCAATATTCCAACCCGCATTAATTCAATTGTGCTCAAATGATCGCGCTTACTTTCAACTTGTAATACGAGTGAAAAACCTGATGCACACAAACACCCGTGATAAACCCCTTTCGGTCGTGCTTAAATATTAGCGCTCCACTCATAATCCGGCCAAATGTGTTCCCAATTATCTATTTACCTGTTGTTGTTTATTAAATTGTTAACAAATAGCTCCTTAACCTTTATTTTGTAATTTTAAATAGCTGGTGATCCCTGTTGAAACTTCCACCTACACTGAAAAACATAAATATCGAAGCATTCTCTATAGAAAAGCTATTTAAAAAAAGGCAAAATCAGAAATCAACCTACAAGTGTGGGTGGGAAAGAGAGAGCACCTAGCCCATTTAGTGCTAGATCCTGAGCTATTGCTGGGTTTTCCACTCATATTATAAGTTGAAAGTAAATGCGATCGCTTGAGTGCAATTGAAGTTTAGGCGCCAGGTTAGTGTGACCTCAGAATTCTGGTTAACTGTTTCGCAAAACAAAAAAGTGTCACAAAACACATAAAAAATTAATTACAAAGTATAGTTACACTCATAATAAGACCATCTAAGAAACATTATTAAGAAAAAGTTGCACGAAAAAGTTATAAGGGCTCAAATATATGGGGGAAAAAGCAGGCAAAGGGCTTTAATTTCGGCGATACATACACATCTTTGTATGATTGTACATATGTATTTACATATTTATATGTGTATATATGTGTTTACAAAACTTATAGAAACACATATACATATGTACACATATAAAGACATATATTTAAGTGCATTGGAGCCCTTTGCAGTTAAGTAGATGAAAACATGTAAAATCATATTTATGCAATATTCATATTTAATAAAGTGTTATAGCGTGTATTTACTATAAATATTTCACACTCCAATGTTCTGCACATAGCAGCAGAATATGTTCTAAGTAATTATAAATATATATTCCTATATACTGTATATCTGTACATATCTATAAAGTATCATCATATGTATTTATGAATAAATAAAACATATTCTTGTTTGTGAAGAACATTAGAATGTGAAATATTCATATTGCCATGTCGGGTTAACGTACTTTAGAATATGCAATCAAGTTTGGGTGCAAGTAGGTTTTTTTTCCACGTTTTTTGCTCTATGAGGGAATAGGTTATTGGGCGCAATATTATAAGTTCGGCTTTTTTTGGAAGTCTGGTTAGCGTGTGAGTGAACCAGTTTACTTTCAACTAATAATACGAGTGCAACCTGATGTGCGCAATAAGCTTACTTCTACGGCAGTTAACGCTCGAGCAGGAGCATTAAATAGCTCTCCATTTGTAATCTGGCCCTTTAAATTATTTTCCTGAAGCTGCTTAAAATTTCAATGAATTTTTAGCTACCTGAACTTTTAACTCGTAATGACAAAATATAGATGTATTATAAGGAATTGCTGTTCTTTCATATACCCTCTTTTTTATAGTCCTTCTTTTGTTTTTAATGCATTCTGAGTTTAAAAAAAAAATGAAACACAATTATTTCCATGGTTAATAAAAAGTAAAAACAAAATTCAAATAAAATTATAAAATATGATCAGAAACAATTTATGATTGCAATTAAGTGATTGGACATTACAAAAAATGGTATTATAAAATAATATGAAATTGCTCATTGCATCTCATGAAAAACTATATACGGCCCGCAAGATATTTTCATCTAGCCCACATTAATCATTAATAAGAGGTGTAACTAGTTAATGTTCTGTATACATAAATGTCACTTTTTATGCTGTTATACAGTTCCAGAATGATAACTTCCCTTGGCATTCACAAGATAAATATAGGCACTGTGTATATCTACTGTGGGCTACAACTCCCACTATGCACTTCTACTTGGGTAAATGTCACTAGTTCCTAGTATATCCAGTTCCTGAGCTCTCACTTTGTTTAAGCGGCCCAATTAGCTACATTTATTTTATATTTTTGATCATTTGCTGAAAATGCTGTAATTCTTATAGTTTATTTTTATGTGTACTGAATATGAGAAAAGCCGATATTGGGCTAGATTATAAATGGAGTGGAAAATATGGCTTCTGCTGCGCTGGTATTACAAGTTAGGTGCAATGCGAACGCATTGCATGGAATCTTTGGGCTCATGAGAGCGCGCTTTAATAGGCTCCAATGGGAACATTGTTCTCATGCCGTGAGACATGGCATGAGAACCTAGCACAGCAAAGGGAGTAAGTCACGCAGCTTTGGGCAGCAAATATAAATGTATACAGTATCTCACAATAGTGAGTACACCCCTCACATTTTTGTAAATATTGTATTATAGCTTTTCATGTGACAACACTGAATAAATGACACTTTGCTACAATGTAAAGTAGTGAGTGTACAGCCTGTATAACAGTGTAAATTTGCTGTCCCCTCAAAATAACTCAACACACAGCCATTAATGTCTAAACAGTTGGCAACAAAAGTGAGTACACCCCTAAGTGGAAATGTCCAAATTGGGCACAATTAGCCATTTTCCCTCCCCGGTGTCATGTGACTTGTTAGTGTTACAAGGTCTCAGGTGTGAATGGGGAGCAGGTGTGTTACATTTGGTGTTATCGCTCTCATACTCTCTCATACTGGTCACTGGAAGTTCAACATGGCACCTCATGGCAAAGAACTCTCTGAGGATCTGAAAAAAAGAATTGTTGCTCTACATAAAGATGGCCTAGGCTATAAAAAGATTGCCAAGACCCTGAAACTGAGCTGCAGCATGGTGGGCAAGACCATACAGCGGTTTCATAGGACAGGTTCCACTCAGAACAGGCCTCGCCATGGTTGACCAAAGAAGTTGAGTGCACGTGCTCAGAGTCAAATCCAGAGGTTGCCTTTGGGAAATAGACATATGAGTGATGCCAGCATTGCTGCTGAGGTTGAAGGGGTGGGGGGGTCAGCCTATCAGTGCTCAGACCAAATGACGCACACTGCATCAAATTGGTCTGCATGGCTGTCGTTCCAGAAGGAAGCCTCTTCTAAAGCTGATGCACAAGAAAGCCCGCAAACAGTTTGCTGAAGACAAGCAGAACCATGTCCTGTGGTCTGATGAGCATTTATGTGTAGTGTGATAGGAGCGCCTAAAGGTGGATTCCTGCTGCTAAAAAAGTTCTTCCCTCAAAGAGAACTAAATGGTGGATAAGAAGAAAAAATGGGGTTTATTTAGCAGCGCTAAAAAAGCTAGGAAATGATGATACCAATCTAACTTATGTTTTATACAATCTTGTTTATTTAAAAATTCTTATGACACATAAAAACAACAGCAAATGCTATTCCTAATTAATAAAGGGACGTCTCCCTTATACAACACTTGTAAAAACAGACTAGAACCATATATTGATAAACCCTAGAATTCCAGGTATAAAGGAATTAATTCTATAGATAACATATGACAGGCAACAAATTCTAAGATAAATGGTGAATTGAATATTTAAAAGGCACAAATGTATCAGTCCTAATATATTAAAAACAAATAGATTCAGCGCTAATGTTCAAATTGATTCAACTGTAATTAGAAGGTGAGAGTAACGGCTTTGGTTCAACTGTAATTAGCAGTTGAGCATAACAGCTTTACAGTTCTTCAGTAACAAATACCGTTATAAAGTTACACAGTTATTTTCCTTGGACATATAATTGGCTCAGGTGTGCTGGATAGTTAAAAAGGCAAAAAACAGCCGTTATTCTGATTTTGGTGACAAAACAATCATTGTTAATGGAAATGGTTAATTTAACATATGAATACCTTGATGTCTTTAAAGTTCAGTTTGCATGTTTTAAAAACCGCAGTGCAAATTAGTGTAGAGGTACCTTAATCTGTCCTGGTTGCAACCGCTGATACACCGCCGACCCCAATATTATATTTATTAACCCCTAATCTGCCGCCCCCAACGTCACCTCCACCTACCTACAATAATTAACCCCTAATCTGCCGACCAGACCGCACCGCTACTATAATAAATGTATCAACCCCTAAACCTAAGTCTAACCCTAACACTAACCCCCCTCTAACTTAAATATAATTTAAATCTAACGAAATAAATTAACTCTTATTAAATAAATTATTCCTATTTAAAGCTAAATACTTACCTGTAAAATAAATCCTAATATAGCTACAATATAAATAATAATTATATTGTAGCTATTTTAGGATTAATATTTATTTTACAGGCAACTTTGTAATTATTTTAACCAGGTACAATAGCTATTAAATAGTTAATAACTATTTAATAGCTACCTAGTTAAAATAATTACAAAATGACCTGTAAAATAAATCCTAACCTAAGTTACAATTAAACCTAACACTACACTATCAATAAATTAATTAAATACAATACCTACAATTATCTACAATTAAACCTAACACTACACTATCAATAAATTAATTAAATACAATACCTTATTTATTCTTTAAATAAATACAATTAAATAAACTAACTAAAGTACAAAAAATAAAAAAGAACTAAGTTACAAAAAATAAAAAAATATTTACAAACATTAGAAAAATATTACAACAATTTTAAACTAATTACACCTACTCTAAGCCCCCTAATAAAATAACAAAGACCCCCAAAATAAAAAAAATGCCCTACCCTATTCTAAATTAAAAAAGTTCAAAGCTCTTTTACCTTACCAGCCCTTAAAAGGGCCCTTTGTGGGGCATGCCCCAAATAATTCAGCTCTTTGCCTGTAAAAGAAAAATACAACCCCCCCCAACATTAAAACCCACCACCCACATACCCCTAATCTAACCCAAACCCCCCCTTAAAATAACCTAACACTAATCCCCTGAAGATCATCCTACCTTGAGTCGTCTTCACTCAGCCGAGCAGCGATGGAACCGAAGTGGACATCCGGAGCAGCAGAAGTTATCCTCCAAGGGGCGCTGAAGAAATCTTCAATCCGATGAAGTGATCCTCCAGTCGGCGCTGAAGAAGTCTTCCATCCGGGCGATGTCATCTTCCAAGAGGCGCTGAAGAAGTCTTCTATCCGGGCGATGTCATCTTCCAAGCGGGGTCTTCAATCTTCATCCCGCCGACGCAGAACATCCTTCTTTACCGACGGACTACCGACGAATGAAGGCTCCTTTAAGGGATGTCATCCAAGATGGCGTCCCTTCAATTCCGATTGGCTGATAGGATTGTATCAGCCAATCGGAATTAAGGTAGGAAAAATCTGATTGGCTGATTGAATCAGCCAATCAGATTCAAGTTCAATCCGATTGGCTGATCCAATCAGCCAATCAGATTGAGCTTGCATTCTATTGGCTGATCGGAACAGCCAATAGAATGCGAGCTCAATCTGATTGGCTGATTGGATCAGCCAATCGAATTGAACTTGAATCTGATTGGCTGATTCCATCAGCCAATCAGAATTTTCCTACCTTAATTCCGATTGGCTGATAGAATCCTAACAGCCAATCGGAATTGAAGTGACGCCATCTTGGATGACATCCCTTAAAGGAGCCTTTATTCGTCGGTAGTCCGTCGGTAAAGAAGGATGTTCTGCGTCGGCGGGATGAAGATTGAAGACCCCGCTTGGAAGATCGGAACAGCCAATAGAATGCGAGCTCAATCTGATTGGCTGATTGGATCAGCCAATCGAATTGAACTTGAATCTGATTGGCTGATTCCATCAGCCAATCAGAATTTTCCTACCTTAATTCCGATTGGCTGATAGAATCCTATCAGCCAATCGGAATTGAAGGGACGCCATCTTGGATGACATCCCTTAAAGGAGCCTTCATTCGTCGGTAGTCCGTCGGTAAAGAAGGATGTTCCGCGTCGGCGGGATGAAGATTGAAGACCCTGCTTGGAAGATGACATCGCCCGGATAGAAGACTTCTTCAGCGCCTCTTGGAAGATGACATCGCCCGGATGGAAAACTTCTTCAGCGCCGACTGGAGGATCACTTCATCGGATGGAAGATTTCTTCAGCGCCCCTTGGAGGATAACTTCTGCCTCTCCGGATGTCCACTTCGGTTCCATCGCTGCTCGGCTGAGTGAAGACGACTCAAGGTAGGATGATCTTCAGGGGATTAGTGTTAGGTTATTTTAAGGGGGGTTTGGGTTAGATTAGGGGTATGTGGGTGGTGGGTTTTAATGTTGGAGGGGTTGTATTTTTCTTTTACAGGCAAAAGAGCTGAATTATTTGGGGCATGCCCCACAAAGGGCCCTGTTCAGGGCTGGTAAGGTAAAAGACCTTTGAACTTTTTTAATTTAGAATAGGGTAGGGCATTTTTTTTATTTTGGGGGTCTTTGTTATTTTATTAGGGGGCTTAGAGTAGGTGTAATTAGTTTAAAATTGTTGTAATATTTTTCTAATGTTTGTAAATATTTTTTTATTATTTGTAACTTAGTTCTTTTTTATTTTTTGTACTTTAGTTAGTTTATTTAATTGTATTTATTTGTAGGTATTGTATTTAATTAATTTATTGATAGTGTAGTGTTAGGTTTAATTGTAGATAATTGTAGGTATTGTATTTAATTAATTTATTGATAGTGTAGTGTTAGGTTTAATTGTAACTTAGGTTAGGATTTATTTTACAGGTCATTTTGTAATTATTTTAACTAGGTAGCTATTAAATAGTTATTAACTATTTAATAGCTATTGTACCTGGTTAAAATAATTACAAAGTTGCCTGTAAAATAAATATTAATCCTAAAATAGCTACAATATAATTATTATTTATATTGTAGCTATATTAGGATTTATTTTACAGGTAAGTATTTAGCTTTAAATAGGAATAATTTATTTAATAAGAGTTAATTTATTTCGTTAGATTTAAATTATATTTAAGTTAGGGGGGTGTTAGTGTTAGGGTTAGACTTAGCTTTAGGGGTTAATACATTTATTATAGTAGCGGTGCGGTCCGGTCGGCAGATTAGGGGTTAATTATTGTAGGTAGGTGGAGGTGACGTTGGGGGCGGCAGATTAGGGTTTAATAAATATAATATAGGGGTCGGCGGTGTTAGGGGCAGCAGATTAGGGGTACATAGGGATAACGTAGGTTGCGGCGGTGTACGGAGCGGCAGATTAGGGGTTAATAATAATATGCAGGTGTCAGCGATAGCGGGGGCGGCAGATTAGGGGTTAATAAATATAATATAGGGGTCGGCGGTATTAGGGGCAGCAGATTAGGGGTACATAGGGATAACGTAGGTGGCGGCGGTGTACGGAGCGGCAGATTAGGGGTTAAAACATTTTAATAGAGAGGCGGCGATGTGGGGGGACCTCGGTTTAGGGGTACATAGGTAGTTTATGGGTGTTAGTGTACTTTAGAGCACAGTAGTTAAGAGCTTTATAAACCGGCGTTAGCCCAGAAAGCTCTTAACTACTGACTTTTTTGTGCGACTGGAGTTTTGTCGTTAGATTTCTAACGCTCACTTCAGCCACGACTCTAAATACCGGCGTTAGAAAGATCCCATTGAAAAGATAGGATACGCAAATGGCGTAGGGGGATCTGCGGTATGGAAAAGTCGTGGCTGCAAAGTGAGCATTAGACCCTTTCCTGACTGACTCCAAATACCAGCGGTAGCCCAAAACCAGCGTTAGGAGCCTCTAACGCTGGTTTTGACGGCTACCGCCAAACTCTAAATCTAGCTGCTACATTTTATATTATTATTTTTTTTTTATTTAAGTATGCTGCCCTTCTTTTTCCTGGACTACATTCTTTACTAAACAGCAGAACTAAACTACATCACACAGGGACAGGGTTCATGTCCTTTCTGGTCCATAATGTTAAATGACTCACCACTACAAACTCAGGAACATATTTGCTTTTTAGGTTACATATATACATACAGGTACATAAAAATATTATTTATTTATTTTTAGATATGTAAAACTTTTGCATATTATTGAAAATTAATCTGTGTGGGAGAAGTACCTATTACATAACCATTCTACCTCCTCTCCTCCTTTCACCCCTGGCAACCAAGCTAAAAATAGACCTTTTTAATACAAATAATCATTTAAACAACACACAGCTCTGCCTCTTTCTCTCACTTTTAATTATTTTTTTGGAAGGAAAGTTTGTTAGATTCCTGCTGGACAGTTACCTGTTCTCAGCTATGTTCTGCTCCTTAATGGCTACATGTGCCGAGAGCTGACTGTGCTTTTCTATTCGCACACGCGAATGAAAGTGTGTGTGTATATAATCACAACCTGTCATTAGCTTACCAGCAGTGCTTTTCTAAGAGGCAGACGGCTGTTTGCAATTCATGAAAGCACTGCTGCTGTCTTGAAGTTAGAGATTTTGGAGAATAATTGAGGCCTGGCGGCGTCCAGGCCTTTTACTTTCCCACGCGAACCCGGCAGGCCTATTATTTCCAAAGAAAAGAAAATTACCTTTTTGCTGTGTTTTGTAAATGACAGAGCTAGGAAAGAGAATGACAAGGTTCTCTTTTATAGGAGCATACTGGCAAGCATTGGCATGCATGCAATTTAACCCCTTATACCAATATTGCAACAATTAATCAGACACAAATTCCTGTTTGTGTATTTACACAACAGTGGGCTAGATTACAAGTTGTGAGCGTGAGTCGCAATATACAATATCAAAACCGCGCTAACTTTCGCTCATATTACAAGTTAAATGTAAACGGTTGCGCTCAAGCATAAACAAAAATTGTGCTCATCAGGTTAGGTTCGGGCCTTTCCGACTTTCATTAGGAATTTCATTAGTTTTGGCCAAATTTCTTTAACAAACAAAATTCATTAAAACAAATTAAATGCCTAAAGTAATCAAAAATACCCATCTACCTACACTATTTAACCACTACACTATTTAACAGCTAAATTGCTACCACCTCCATCGCAAAAACCCACTACATTTATTAACCCCTAAGGCCTAAACCTACACAACTTAACCCCTAAACCACGGCAATGCCATCGCAAAACCCCAGTACACTAAACCACCCAATTCTATCACAATAAAACCCTGCTACTCTACTTAACCCTTAAACCACCATAACCCTATCGTAACAAAACCTACACTACTTAACCCCTAAACCTCCACAACCCCCATTACAATAAACCCCTACTCTATTAACCCCTAAACCACTACAACCTACATTACAATAAAATCCCCTACACTATTAAACACTATTAAACCCTAAACCGCCACAACCCCCAGTACAATAAACCCCACAACAGCTAACCCCATCTTATGGCATCTACTCTTTCTTTCTTTCATCTAATCCTTCATCCTTGTCCATCAAATCCATCTACATGTTGTCCCTGTAGCACAATGAAGTTTGAATACGAGTTCCCCCTTTTATAAGGGTGTCCTGGCATCTCTATTGGCTTATTTTCCAATTCAAATTCAAATCAGCTAAAAGAAAAAGCTTTTTTTTCTATTGGCTGATTATTGAAATAAAAAGATAGGATGGAAGAAAAGAAAAAGATGCCAGAGAGGACCACTCCAGAGAACCGCAGGAGAGGAAGAAGAAAATTACCACTACCGGACAAGACCAAAGAGGATCCGATGACTGCTGCCATTCAAGATAATGGCATCTACCTATCAAGCCGTCAACTTACTTGCATTCGACAGCACCAATACGCTCACCTAAGATCGCCTAACATCGCTGCCGTGGACCTGAATACGCTCTCCAAAGTTACCAAAAAAGCTGTCAAAAAGCCGCACACCAAGTACGGGGCGATGAGCAGCGGACTGTTGTTAACTAACAGTCATCGATCTCACTGCTCTTCAGCTTTTTCCCAGCTTTATTGGTACCCTGTCACTAAACACCCACACTATACTATACTGTTTACCCCCTATACCGCCAGTCCCGGAGCCCACCGCAACTCTAATAAATGTATTAACCCCTAAACCGCCGCTCACGGACCCCGCCGCCACTAAATAAAGTGTTTAACCGCTGCTCCCGGAGCCCACCGCCACCTACATTATACTTATTAACCCCTAATCTGCCACCCCCTACACTGCCGACACCTACATTATACTTATTAACCCCTAATCTGCCACCCCCTACACCGCCGCTACCTACATTATACTTATTAACCCCTAATCTGCCACCCCTACACCGCCGCTACCTACATTATACTTATTAACCCCTAATCTGCCACCCCCTACACCGCCGCCACTATATTAAATTTATTAACCCCTAAACCTAAATCTAACTAACCCTAACACCCCCTAACTTAAATATAATTTAAATAAATCTAAATAAATATTCCTAAATACTAATAAATACTAATAGTTACATTGTAGCTAGCTTAGGGTTTATTTTTATTTTACAGGCAAGTTTGTATTTATTTTAACTAGATAGAATAGTTATTAAATAGTTATTAACTATTTAATAACTTCCTAGTTAAAATAAATACAAAAGTACCTGTAAAATAAAACCTAACCTAAGTTAAAATTACACCTAATACTACACTATCATTAAATTTATTCCCTACATTAAATACAATTAAATAAAATTATCTAAAGTACAAAAAAAAAAAATTACAGAAAAAATAAACAAATTACAAGATTTTTAAACTAATTACACCTAATCTAATCCCCCTAACAATATTAAAAAGCCCCCCAAAAATAAAAAAAAGCCCTACCCTACACTAAATTACAAATATCCCTTAAAAGGGCCATTTGCGGGTTATTGCCCCAAAGTAATCAGCTCTTTTAAAAAATGGAATAAGAGCAGCACAGCAGTAATACTTAAACAGGATGCATTTATTTCACATGTAAAACATACATGCAAGAAAAGGACAAAACGTCTGACATGTTTCGCGCCCTTTAGTGGCGCTTCATCATAGACTAAGGATAGTACTCTGAAGTCTACCTTATATAACCACACAGGTAATTACAAATTAACACCTGGCACATATAAAAAACAGTTAAAAACAAATACACTTCATGTTATTATACAAGTTCTCAATATTGAGCCTGAGGTAAAAAAAATAAAGCAAAAGAAATAATAATAAGATGTCAGCGAATAAAAGCAATATTAAACATGAATTCATAACATCACCTAATTTCATATATTTATATAGATCATGATACATAATTTATGATGTATAATGTTATTATGTTTACATGTTTCATACATTATGCTGAACAAACCATTTCCTAATGAGAACATTTCTAAATATTAAGAAATGAGTAAGAGATAATCAAAAAACACCAGAATTTATAAACAAGAAATTTAAAGTGACAGTACCAAAGAACAAGAAATGAGTAAGAGATAATCAAAAAACACCAGAATTTATAAACAAGAAATTTAAAGTGACAGTACCAAAGAACAAGTGTCACAGATAAATAAATAAAGTTCCACAAATAGAATGTTTTAAATCTCTACAGTGCTTCAAAACCATATATCCAAAAGAAAATATATACACAAATGTAAATTCATCAATATATTTGATAATATTTGGGACTTTCTAGACTTAACGTGATAAATTTGTCAAAACATACTCTGACTGAGGATCAAACAAATCTATTGAGCAGAGGTTTGGGTTTTGCCCCAACAAGAGATTTCTCTCCATTTAACACTCTAATTGATGTCAATAGATTCGTTAGAAAACTCACTCTGAAGAGATTTTTTGAATTGCAATCTGCCCCTAATACCAATGTAAATTATGATTGTTTTGATTTGACTACAAAAGATAATGGTGTGAGTCAAAGTGAAGTATCATTTAAGGATGCTTGTACATTGGGGACCTTGATTGATTTACAAGAGGGTTGTGACACTACTGTTGAGCGATTGCAACCTCCAGGTCCAAGAAAAATAGGCTCAGATTTCTATCCGGTACAGTTTAGGGGCAATGCATTAAATAGCTTTCAGAAGTGTGTTGAGAAAGAATTACTTGAGTTAGCTGTGTCCAAGAAACCAGTTAAACAAAATTTGAAAATGTGTGAAAGGTTGGCTTTGGAGTCTCTCCAGAGTAATCATGAAATACTAATTAGAAACTCCGATAAGGGAGGAAATATTGTTATTCTTAATAAAGAAGATTACTTTGGAGAGGCTCTATGCCAACTGAGTGATACATCAACTTATAAATTACTCAATGGTAATCCTACAGTCAGTTTTAAGAGACAGTTACTAATGCTTTTGGATGATGGTATTCATTTAGGTGTTTTTAGATACGAGGATATCTCTTATTTAGTTCCAGAATTTCAGGTTACACCATTGTTCCACTACCTACCTAAAGTCCATAAGAACCCTGAGTGGCCTTCAGGTAGGCCCATAGTCTTGGGTATTGGGTCCTTGCTTGAACCACTATCTGAGTGGTTAGACTCAGTTCTTCAGCCTTTGGTAAAAAATTTGTATAGCTACTTGAGAGATTCGGCTCATCTCTTAGAATGCCTGAAAAATATTGAATGGAAAAGTACATACTCTTGGGCGGTTGTAGATATTGCTTCGCTCTATACTTGTATACCTCATACATTAGGCATGAGGGCAATAAGATTTTTTCTAGACAAATTTACAGCATACAAATCTGAGGTAAAAATGTTTATTTGTTCTATATTAGAGTTTGTATTAACTCATAATTTTTTAATGTTCAACGATAACTATTACCTACAATGTTGTGGAACAGCCATGGGGCGAAATTCGCCCCATGTTTCGCAAATTTGTATGTTGGATTTTGGGAGTTGAGATTCCTATATAACATTGACTACACTGAGAACACTAAGAATATAATCTTCTATAGAAGATTCATCGATGATTTGATTATAATCATTGATGAACCTCTAAAAGGCATCTTTTGACCATTTTCTTGGTTTTTTGAATGATAATGATATGTGTCTAACCTTTGTTGGGGGATATAGCTGTACCAGCACTGACTTCTGTGACATTGGAGGGGGATGTGGAAAATAAGCAAATAGTGTCCAGAACATTCAGAAAACCAACTGCTGGCAACACTATATTGCATCTAGTTCATGCTACCCTCCACACCTAATCCGTGCCATTCCAAGGGGACAGTTTATTAGGTTATGACGTAACACCAAAATAGATGCTATATACCAACAACAATCTGATGAATTGATTGAGAGATTGTCAGCTAGAAGCTATGATAGGAGTAGATTACAAGATACCAGAAGAGAAGTTGGCATAATGATGTTTGCCAATAGTGGAATTAAAAAACCTGTCAATACCTTTAAGGGTAAAATAGTGTTTACAACTGAATACACAGCACAATTCCCTCAAATAGTTAAGACCTTAAAAAAGCATCTACCCATTTTGGCAAATGATAATGCTTTGCAGAAATATATTGAAGGATGCAGGTGTGTATCCAAGAAACCTGTTACCGTGGCTTCAAAATTGGCCCCTAGTTGTGTAACTGATACTCTCAGACCTAGGGGTGCTAACTGGCTAACCAGGAAAGGCAATTTCAGATGTGGCATGAGAACATGTCTAACTTGTGATGATGGAAGTCACTAACATGTTTGGATCCTCAGTGGATAATGAAACTTATGAGATCTTGTTTTATGCAAATTGTAAGACCACATTTGCAGTTTACATGCTGGAATGCAAACATTGTAATATCCAATACGTTGGAAAAACGACAAGGGAGGTCAATATGAGGATTAGGGAGCATGTGAATGATGTAAAAAATTACAACAAGGATTCTGTTGTGGCTAGACATTTTAATCTTTTTCATTTCACCAATAAGGGTGACTTTACAGTGAGAATTATTGATGTGGCCAAAATACCCACCAGAGGTGGTAACAGATACAAGATACTGGATAGGAAAGAGCTATTCTGGATATATAAACTTAAATCCAGAACCCCAATGGGTTTGAACCTTGAGTGGCATATTAGCTACTTTGTTTAATAAGTTAAGTATCTTTAATATCATCATTGGAAATATAGGATTTATAGCATATCATAATATCTTTAATCTGAGTACCACTAAAGTTTATATTCTGAGTAACCCACTACTAAGTAGGGTCTGAGTGGTTGAATATAGCTATGGGACTGGGACACATGTGTGTCATTAATCTTAATTCAACAGAGTAAAATATATTGATAAATTTACATTTGTGTATATATTTTCTTTTGATATATGGTTTTGAAGCACTGTAGAGATTTAATACATTCTATTTGTGGAACTTTATTTTCTGTGACACTTGTTCTTTGGTACTGTCACTTTAAATTTCTTGTTTATAAATTCTGGTGTTTTTTGATTATCTCTTACTCATTTCTTAATATTTAGAAATGTTCTCATTAGGAAATGGTTTGTTCAGCATAATGTATGAAACATGTAAACATAATAACATTATACATCATAAATTATGTATCATGATCTATATAAATATATGAAATTAGGTGATGTTATGAATTCATGTTTAATATTGCTTTTATTTGCTGACATCTTATTATTATTTCTTTTGCTTTTTTTTTTTTGGCCTCAGGCTCAATATTGAGAACTTGTATAATAACATGAAGTGTATTTGTTTTTAACTGTTTTTTATATAAGTGCCAGGTGTTAATTTGTAATTACCTGTGTGGTTATATAAGGTAGACTTCAGAGTACTATCCTTAGTCTATGATGAAGCGCCACTAGAGGGCGCGAAACATGTCAGACGTTTTGTCCTTTTCTTGCATGTATGTTTTACATGTGAAATAAATGCATCCTGTTTAAGTATTACTGCCGTGCTGCTTTTATTCCATTTTTTATATATCTATTAGCAGTTGGTTTCTGCTTTTGAGCGTTGCACCTTTGCCCTCATGCTTTGCCCTTATGCTTCCATCCGTGGCGTCTGACGTCACTATCGTGAGCCCAGGAGGCGCTCGGTAAGGAGTTTGGAGCGGCTAGCCGACACAGTTTGTAATCAGCTCTTTTACCTGTAAAAAAAAATTACAAATCCCCCCAACATTAAAACCCACCACCCACACAACCAACCCTACTCTAAAACCCACCCAATACCCCCTTAAAAAACACTAACCCCTTGAAGATCACCTTACCGTGAGAAGTCTTCAACCAACCGGGCCGAAGTCCTCAACGAATCCGGCAGAAGTGGTCCTCCAGACAGGCAGAAGTCTTCATCCAGACGGCATCTTCTATCTTCATCCATCCAGCGCGGAGCGGCTCCATCTTCAAGACATCTGACGCGGAGCATCCAATTCAAATGACGTCTTCTTGTTGAATGAAGGTACCTTTAAGTGACGTCATCCAAGATGGCGTCCCTTCAATTCCGATTGGCTGATAGAATTCTATCAGCCAATCGGAATTAAGGTAGAAAAAGTCCTATTGGCTGATGCAATCAGCCAATAGGATTTAAGTTCAATCCTTTTGGCTGATCCAATCAGCCAATAGGATTGTGCTTGCATTCTATTGGCTGTTCCAATCGGTGTTGGGGCAGCAGATTAGGGGTTAATAAGTATAATGTAGGTGGCGGCGGTGTAGGAGGCAGCAGATTCAGGGTGTTTAGACTCGGGGTACATGTTAGGGTGTTAGGTGTAAGCATTACCGTAGGAATCAATGGGATATCGGGCAGCAGCGAACATAAGCTTTCGCTGCTTTTAGACTCCCATTGATTGGAGGCGGCGGATTGAAAACCAGATACGCTGGGCTGGAATAGTGACGAGCATACCTGTTAGGAATTTGTTAACTAGCAAAAGTAGTCAGATAGTGCCGAATTTGCATTCGGAACATCTGTAATGACATAAGCATCGATCTGTGACGGACTTTACCCGGCGGATCGTATGTTACGTCACAAAATTCTACTTTTGCCAGTCTGTAGGGTTTGATATCTAAGGGGAATCAGGCTTGCCACAAATACGCTGCGGAATTCCAGCATATTTGCGGTTGACGGCTTGATAAATAGATGCCAATGAGTAAAACTTGGGGTTCTGGGCTTAGGTTTTTTTAGTATAGGGTTTTTTTTAGTTTAGTTTTAGGATATGGGTTTTTAGGGGGGATTTGTTTAGGGGGATTCACTTTAGTTTTAAGATAGGATTATTTTAGGGGGCTTTTTTATTTTTTAGGATACTTTAGTTAGTATAGGGCTTTTTTTATTTTACTGGTAGTGTTCTTTTTTAATTTAGGTAGTCTTAGGTCTGGAGTCCTGGAGGGTTAGCTGTTAGTGGGTTTATTGTGATGGTGTTGTGGCAGTTTAGGGGTTAATAGTGTATGGGGGTTTTATTGCAATGGTGGTTAATATGGTTTAGGGCTTAATAGAGTAGAGTTTTTTTGTGATGGGGTTGTGGCGGTTTAGGGGTTAATAGATTAGGGGTTTATTTTGATGGGGCTTGTGGTGGTTGGTTTAAGGGTTAGGTATTGTAGTGGGGGTTTTGCATTGGGGTTGCAGTGTTTTAGGGGTTAATATAGTGGGGGGTTATTGCAATGGGGTTTGGGGTGGTCTAGGGGCTAATAAAATAGCGGTTTGCTGCAATTGGGGTTGCGGTAGTTTAGGGGTTAATAGAGTAGGGGTTTATTCCGATGGTGTTGTGGGGGTTTAGGGGCTAAAAGAGTAGCGGTTTATTTCAATGGGGGTTGCAGTGGTTTAGGGGTTAATAGAGTGGGGGTTTATTGCAATTGGGTTGTGGTGGTTTAGGGGCTAAAAGAGTAGGGGTTTATTGCAATGGGGGTTGTGGTGGATTAGGGGCTAATAGAATAGGGGATTATTGCGATGGGGGTTGTGGTAGTTTAGGGGTTAATAGTCCAGGGGTTTTATTGCTATGTGAGTTGTGGTGATTTAGGGGTTAATAGAGTATGGTTTATTGCGATGAGGGTTGAGGCAGTGTAGATGTTAATAAAGTAGGGGTTTGTGATGGGGGTTGTGGCTATTTAGAGGTTAATAAAGTAGAGGTTTTATTGTGATGGGTGTGGCTCGTTAGGGGTATAGAGTAAAGGTTTATTGCGATTGAAGTTGTGGTAGTTTAGGGGTTAATAGAGTAGGGGTTTATTGTGATGGGGTTATAGCAGTTTAGGGGTTAAAAGTGAAGGTTACCGGGTTTGGTTTTTTTGTGGGTTTTTTTTTTATTAAAAGGATAATGAATGTACAAATATTAACTAATTTAGTTAATATGTTACGGCTAGATTACGAGTTTTACGTTATAAGTGAAAAAGCAACATTATGGGTTATAACGCTGCTTTTTCACTACCGCTGCTATTACGAGTCTTGTCAAAAAAGCTGTACCCCACACTTTTTTGGCCGTAACGCAAATTAACTTACGCAATTTTCGTACAGTCTTTTTTCAATGGGACTTCTATAGCGCCGATATTACAAGCTTTTTCTGGGCGGCCAAAAAGTGAGCGGTACAGCCTATCCTGCAAGATTCGTAACGCAATCTAAAGTCAGTAGTTATGAGTTTTACGCTACAAAGCTGTAGCATAAAACTTATAACTAAAGTGTTAAAACGTACACTAACACCCATAAACTACCTATTAACCCCTAAACCGAGGCCCTCCCGCATTGCAAGCACTAAAATAAAATAATTAACCCCTAATCTGCCGCTCCGGACATCTCCGCCACTATAATAAACATATTTACCCATAAACCGCTGCACTCCCGCATCGCAAACACTAGTTAAATATTATTAACCCTAATCTGCTGTCCCTAACATCGCCACAACCTACATTACAGTTATTAACCACTAATCTGCCGCTCCCAACGTTGCCACCCTTATACTAAAGTTATTAACCCTAAACCTAAGTCTAACCTAAGTCTAACACCCCTAACTTAAATATAATTAAAATAAATCTAAATAAAAATTACTATCATTACCTAAATAATTCCTATTTAAAACTAAATACTTACCTATAAAATAAACCCTAAGCTAGCTACAATATAACTAATAGTTACATTCGCCTAGATTACGAGTCTTGCGTTAGCCTTAAAAAGCAACGTTGAGAGGTCCCAACGCTGCTTTTTAACTCCCCTGGTATTACGAGTCTGACAGGTACAGGTGTACCGCTCACTTTTCTTCTGCGACTCGAGGCTATCGCAAATCCCCTTACGTCAATTGCGTATCCTATCTTTTTAATGGGATTTGCCTAAGGCTGGTATTACGAGTCTTGGAAGAAGTGAGCGGTAGACCCTCTCCTGTCCAGACTTCTACCGCATTTAAAAGTCAGTAGTTAAGAGTTTTATGGGCTAACACCGGAACATAAAACTCTTAACTAAAGTGCTACAAAGTACACTAACACCCATAAACTACCTAGTAACCCCTAAACCGAGGCCCCCCCCACATCGCAAACCCTATAATAAAATTATTTAACCCCTAATCTGCCAACCGGACATCCCCGCCACTTTAATAAATGTATTAACCCCTAAACCGCCGCACTCCCGCCTCGCAAACACTAGTTAAATTTTATTAACCCCTAATCTGCCGTCCCTAACATCGCTGACCCCTATCTACATTTATTAACCCCTAATCTGCTGACCCCAATGTCGCCGCTACTATAATAAATTTATTAACCCCTAAACCTAAGTCTAACCCTAAGTCTAACCCCCCCAACTTAAATATAATTTAAATTGAACTAAATAAATTTACTACAATTAAATAAATTATTCCTATTTAAAAATAAATACTTACCTATAAAATAAACCCTAAGCTAGCTACAATATAAATAATAGTTACATTGTAGCTAGCTTATGATTTATTTTTATTTTACAGGCAACTTTGTATTTATTTTAACTAGGTACAATAGTTATTAAATAGTTATTAACTATTTAATAACTACCTAGATAAAATAAGTACAAAATTAGCTGTAAAATAAATCCTAACCTAAGTTACAATTACACTTAACACTACTCTATAAATAAATAAATTAACTAAATTAAATTAAACTAATTACAATTAAATGAAATAAACTAAATTAAGAAAAAAAAACCCACTAAATTACAGAAAATAAAAAAAGAATTACAAGAATTTTAAACTAATTACACCTAATCTAATCCCCCTAATAAAATAAAAAAGCCCCCCAAAATAATAAAATTCCCTACCCTATACTAAATTACAAATAGCCCTTAAAAGGGCCTTTTGCGGGGCATTGCCCCAAAGTAATCAGCTCTTTTACCTGTAAAAAAAAATACAATACCCCCCCAACATTACAACCCACCACCCACATATCCCCTTAAAAAAACCTAACACTAACCCCCTGAAGATCACCCTACCTTGAGCCGTCTTCACCCAGCCGGGCACAAGTGGTCCTCCATACGGCAGAAGTCTTCATCCGATCGGGGCAGAAGAGGTCCTCCAGATGGCAGAAGGCTTCATCCAGGCTGCATCTTCTATCTTCATCCTTCCGGGGCGGAGCGGGTCCATCTTCCATCCAGCCGACGCGGAGCATCCTCTTCAATCAAAGTCCTAACGAAGAATGAAGGTTCCTTTAAATGACGTCATCCAAGATGGCATCCCTCGAATTCCGATTGGCTGATAGGATTCTATCAGCCAATCGGAATTAAGGTAGGAAAAATCTGATTGGCTGATGCTATCAGCCAATTGGATTGAAGTTCAATCCGATTGGCTGATCCAATCAGCCAATAGGATTGACCTCGCATTCTATTGGCTGATTGGATCAGCCAATCGGATTGAACTTCAATCCGATTGGCTGATAGCATCAGCCAATCAGATTTTTCCTACCTTAATTCCGATTGGCTGATGGAATCCTATCAGCCAATCGGAATTCGAGGGACACCATCTTGGATGACGTCATTTAAAGGAACCTTCATTTATTAGAGTTGTGGTGGACTCCGGGAGCGGCGGTATAGGGTAAACAGTATAGTATAGTGTGGGTGTTTAGTGACAGGGTACAGATAAAGCTGGGAAAAAGGAACCCCTACTCTAAAACCCTGGGTGGGTTTTAGAGTAGGGTATGTGGGTGGTGGATTGTAATGTTGGGGGGTATTGTATTTTTTTTTTACAGGTAAAAGAGCTGATTACTTTGGGGCAATGCCCTGCAAAAGGCCCTTTTAAGGGCTATTTGTAATTTAGTATAGGGTAGGGAATTTTATTATTTTGGGGGGCTTTTTTATTGTATTAGGGGGATTAGATTAGGTGTAATTAGTTTAGAATTCTTGTAATTCTTTTTTATTTTCTGTAATTTAGTGTTTTTTTTCGTAATTTAGTTTATTCCATTTAATTGTAATTAGTTTAATTTAATTTAGTTAATTTATTTATTTATAGAGTAGTGTTAGGTGTAATTGTAACTTAGGTTAGGATTTATTTTACAGGTAATTTTGTACTTATTTTATCTAGGTAGTTATTAAATAGTTAATAACTATTTAATAACTATTGTACCTAGTTAAAATAAATACAAAGTTGCCTGTAAAATAAAAATAAATCATTGTATATATTGTAGCTATCTTATGGTTTATTTTATAGGTAGGTATTTAGTTTTAAATAGGAATAATTTATTTAATTGTAGTTATTTTATTTAGATTTATTTAATTTATATTTAAATTAGGGAGGGTGTTAGGTTTAGACTTAGGTTTAGGGGGTTAATAATTTTATTACAGTGGCGGCGACATTGGCAGCGGCAGATTAGGGGTTAATTAATTTAATATAGTTGCGGCGACGTTGGGGGGCATATTAGGGGTTAATAACTATAATGTAGGTGTCGGCGATGTTGGGGGCAGCAGATTAGGGGTTTATAAGTATAATGTAGGTGGCGGCGGTGTCTGGAGCGGCAGATTAGGGGTTAATAGTATAATGCAGGTGGCGACGATGTCGGGGGCGGAAGATTAGGGGTTAATAAGTGTAAGATTAGGGGTGTTTAGACTCGGGGTTCATGTTAGGGTGTTAGGTGCAGACATATTTTTTCTTTCCCCATAGGAAACAATAGGGCTGCATTAGGAGCTGAACGCTGCTTTTTTGCAGGTGTTAGGTTCTTTTTCACCCTGCTCAGCCCCATTGTTTCCTATGGGGAAATCGTGCATGAGCACGTTTAGCCAGCTTACCGCTACTGTAAGCAACGCAGGTATCGAGGTGAGATGTGGAGCTAAATTTTGCTCAACGCTCACTTTTCTGAGGCTAACGCCGGCTTGAAGAAAACTCGTAATACCAGCGTTTTTTAAAGGGAGCGGTTAGAAAAAAACATAATTTATGTAAGAACTTACCTGATAAATTCATTTCTTTCATATTAGCAAGAGTCCATGAGCTAGTGACGTATGGGATATACATTCCTACCAGGAGGGGCAAAGTTTCCCAAACCTTAAAATGCCTATAAATACACCCCTCACCACACCCACAATTCAGTTTAACGAATAGCCAAGAAGTGGGGTGATAAGAAAAAGTGCGAAAGCATATAAAATAAGGAATTGGAATAATTGTGCTTTATACAAAAAAATCAAAACCACCACAAAAAAGGGCGGGCCTCATGGACTCTTGCTAATATGAAAGAAATGAATTTATCAGGTAAGTTCTTACATAAATTATGTTTTCTTTCATGTAATTAGCAAGAGTCCATGAGCTAGTGACGTATGGGATAATGATTACCCAAGATGGGATCTTTCCACATAAGAGTCACTAGAGAGGGAGGGATAAAATAAAGACAGCCAATTCCTGCTGAAAATAATCCACACCCAGAAGAAAATTTTAAATGAAAAAACATAAGCAGAAGATTCAAACTGAAACCACTGCCTGAAGTACGTTTCTACCAAAAACTGCTTCAGAAGAAGAAAACACATCAAAATGGTAGAATTTAGTAAAAGTATGCAAAGAGGACCAATTTGCTGTTTTGCAAATCTGATCAACCGAAGCTTCATTCTTAAACGCCCAGGAAGTAGAAACTAACCTAGTAGAATGAGCTGTAATCCTTTGAGGCGGAGTGTTACCCGACTCAACATAGGCATGATGAAATAAAGATTTCAACCAAGATGCCAAAGAAATGGCAGAAGCTTTCTGATCTTTTCTAGAACCGGAAAAGATGACAAATAGACTAGAAGTCTTTCAGAAAGACTTAATAGCTTCAACATAATATTACAAAGCTCTAACAGCATCCAAAGAATGCAATGATTTCTCCTTAGAATTCATATATTAGGACATAATGAAGGAACCACAATTTCTCTACTAATGTTGTTAGAATTCACAACCTAAGGTAAAAAATTCAAAAGAAGTTCGCAAGCACCGCCTTATCCTGATGCAAAATCAGAAAAGGAGACTCACAAAAAAGAGTAGATAATTCAGAGACTCTTCTGGCAGAAGAGATGGCCAAAAGAAACAAAACTTTCCAAGAAAGTAATATAATGACCAAAGAATGCATGGGTTCAAAAGGAGGAGCTTGAAGAGCCCCCAGAACCAAATTCAAACTCCAAGGAGGAGAAATTGACTTAATGACAGGTTTTATACGAACCAAAGCTTGTACAAAACAATGAATATCAGGAAGATTAGCAATCCTTCTGTGAAAAAAGAACAGAAAGAGCAGAGATTTGTCTTTCAAGAAACTTGCGGACAAACCTTTATCTAAACATTTAGCAGGAGTAGAGACAGCCCCATAACCTTAGGGATTTTGTCCCAAAAACTCTAATCTGTCAGATGGCACGGGATATAATTGCTTAAACGTTTAGAAGGAGTAAAAGAATTACCCAAATTATTCCATTCCCTGGAAATTACTTCAGAAATAGCATCAGGGAGATTAATCACTTCTGGAATAACTACAGGAGATTTAAAAACCTTAATTAAACGTTTAGATTTAGTATCAAGAGGACCAGAATCCTCTATTTCTAATGCAATTAATACTTCTTTAAATAAAGAACGAATAAATTCCATCTTGAACAAATACAAAGATTTATCAGCATCAACCTCTGAGACAGAAACCTCTGAACCAGAAGAACCATTATCAGTATCAGAATGATGATGTTCATTTAAAAATTCATCTGAAAAAAGCGAAGTTTTAAAAGACTTTTATGTAAACTAGAAGGAGAAATAACAGACATAGCCTTCTTAATGGATTTAAAAAAATAAAATCTCTTATGTTTATCAGGAACACTCTGAAAATTAGATGTTGACGGAACAGCAACAGGTAATGTAACAGTACTAAAGGAAATTTTATCTGCATTAATAAGTTTGTCATGACATGCAATACAAACAACAGCTGGAGAAACAGATACCAAAAATTATAGCAGATACACTTAGCTTGATAGCTCCAGCACTAGACAGCGATTTTCCTGTAGTATCTTCTGACTCAGATGCAACGTGAGACATCTTGCAATATGTAGAGAAAAAACAACATATAAAGCAAAATTGATCAAATTCCTTAAATGACAGTTTCAGGAATGGGAAAAAAATGCCAAAGAACAAGCTTCTAGCAACCAGAAGCAATGAAAAAATAAGACTTAAATAATGTGGAGACAAAAGCGACGCCCTTATTTTTTAGCGCCAAATAAGACGCCCACATTATTTGGCGCCTAAATGCTTTTGGCGCCAAAAATGACGCCACATCCGGAACGCCGACATTTTTGGCGCAAAATAACGTCAAAAAATTACGCAACTTCCGGCGACACGTATGACGCCGGAAACGGAAAAGAATTTTTGCGCCAAAAAAGTCCGCGCCAAAAATGACGCAATAAAATGAAGCATTTTCAGCCCCCGCGAGCCTAACAGCCCACAGGAAAAAAAGAGTCAAATTTTTGAAGGTAAGAAAAAATGATTAATTCAAATGCATTATCCCAAATATGAAACTGACTGTCTGAAAAATAAGGAAAGGCAAATAAATGTTTGAATACATATATTTAGAACTTTATAAACAAAGTGCCCAACCATAGCTTAGAGTGTCACAGAAAATAAGATTTACTTACTCCAGGGCACTCATCTACATGTTTGTAGAAAGCCAAACCAGTACTGAAACGAGAATCAGCAGAGGTAATGGTATATATAAGAGTATATCGTCGATCTGAAAAGGGAGGTAAGAGATGAATCTCTACGACCGATAACAGAGAACCTATGAAATAGACCCCGTAGAAGGAGATCACTGCATTCAAATAGGCAATACTCTCCTCACATCCCTCTGACATTCACTGCACGCTGAGAGGAAAACCGGGCTCCAACTTGCTGCGGAGCGCATATCAACGTAGAATCTAGCACAAACTTACTTCACCACCTCCATCGGAGGCAAAGTTTGTAAAACTGAATTGTGGGTGTGGTGAGGGGTGTATTTATAGGCATTTTGAGGTTTGGGAAACTTTGCCCCTCCTGGTAGGAATGTATATCCCATACGTCACTAGCTCATGGACTCTTGCTAATTACATGAAAGAAAAGGAGCGTTAGCACCGCACAGCCTTACCGACAAAACTCGGGATCTAGCCAATTGTATCTAGCGTAGGTTTTATTTTTATTTTACAGGCAAGTTTGTATTTATTTTAACTAGCTAGAATAGTTACTAAAAAGTTATTAACTATTTACTAACTACCTAGCTAAAATAAATACAAATTTACCTGTAAAATAAAACCTAACCTAAGTTACAATTACACCTAACACTACAATACAAGTAAATTAAATACAATTAATTACAACCCTAGCCCTAACCCTAACCTAACCTGAGTTACACTAACACCTAACCTTACACTACAATTAAATAAATTACCTAAATTAAATACAATTACCTAAATTACAAAAAAACAAACACTAAATTACACAAAATAAAAAAAGAAATTATCAGATATTTAAAATAATTACACCTAATCTAATAGCCCTATCAAAATAAAAAAGCCCCTCCAAAATAAAATAAAAAACCCTAGCCTAAACTAAACTACCAACAGCCCTTAAAAGGGCCTTTTGCGGGGCATTGCCCCAAAGAAATCAGCTCTTTTACCTGTAAAAAAAATACAAACAACCCCCCCAACAGTAAATCCCACCACCCACACACCCAACCCCCCCAATAAAATCCTAACTAAAAAACCTAAACTCCCCATTGCCCTGAAAAGGGTATTTGGATGGGCATTGCCCTTAAAAGGGCATTTAGCTCTTTTTCAATTGCCCAAACCCTAATCTAAAACTAAAACCCACCAAATAAACCCTTAAAAAAACCTAACACTAACCCCGAAGATCCACTTACAGTTTTGAAGACCGGACATCCATCCTCAACGAAGCCGGGAGAAGTCCTCCGCAAAGCGGCAAGAAGTCGTCAACGAAGCCGGGAGAAGTCTTTAGCCAAGCCGGCAGAAGTGGTCCTCCAGATGGGCAGAAGTCTTCATCCAGACGGCATCTTATATCTTCATCCATCCGGCGCGGAGTGGGTCCATCTTCAAGACATCACCGCGGCTCAATTTTGCTCTACGCTCACTTTTTGCCTGATAACGCCGGGTTTTTATAAACCTGTAATACCAGCGCTGTAGGGAAGTGAGCGGTGACAATAACGTGCAAGTTAGTACCGCACCACTCATAACGCAAAACTCATAATCTAGCCGTTAATTTGTTATTCTTTTGATTAGGCAATATTCGGGCAAATATGTATGTTCGAATACAAATGCACATGTCTAATACACATAAAGGGTCAGATTACAGTGAAGCACAAACGTTTGCACGAGAGCGATATCAAGTTTTTGCGTTTGTTTACGGTCATATCAAGTAAACGTGATAACTTGAGCACAATTGAAGTTGACGCTCATCGGGTTAGCGTGTCCTCAGAGCTGTGGTTAACTGTTTCGCAAAACAAAAAAATTTCACAGAACACATCAAAAATATATTACACAATACACTCATAATAACACTATCTAATAAAAATAATTTGCACTCACACCTCCCAAAACAACTGCCAGGGTGTCAGGAAACATGGATCAATCCAATATAACAAAATATCCGTACTCACTAGACTTTTGTGAAAGTAGGTTTTATAGGGATGTTTCGGGGTACAGAACCCCTTCCTCAGACCATATATATTTATAGATATATACTGTATGTTACCAATATACCATCAGATATATGTAGAAATATGTATTTATGAATAAAATAGAACACATTCTGTTATGTGAAGAACTTTGGAATGGGAAATATTCACATTTTCATATCAGGTTAGTGCTCTTGAGAAAATGCGATCGGATTTGCGCGCGAGTGGGGTGTTTTTTCTACTCCTTTGCACCTTTGATTTCTATGGGGGAATAGGTTATCATATGCGCAGTATTCTAAGTTCGGCTTTTTGCATGCCAGGTTAGCGCAAGAGCGATAACTTTTTACTTTCAACTCATAATACGAGCGCAACTGAACACACGCAAAAAAAATACTTATAGCGCAATATATATCTATTCCTGTATACTGTATATGCATTAGATATATAGGTATAGATATATATTTAAAAAAACACCATATATATATATATATATATATATATATATACAGTAAAGATAGATATAGATAGATAGATAGATAGATGATAGATAGATAGATAGAAAGAAAAAAAATAGATAAATATATTAAAATAAAAAGAACATTTTCTCCTATGTGAATGACATTGGAATGTAAAATATTCAGAACTCCCTTAGAGTTTCGCACAATCTAAAGCGGTGTTGAGTTAGCGAGAGAGCGATAAGTGTTAGTTTTTATTTTTTAAAGCACGCTCCATTGAAGTCTATGAGGAGAAGTTAACACGGTCGAAATATTCAAAGTTCTGATGTTAGCGCGCATCGTGTTTCACTTGCCCGCTAACTTTTTACTTTCAGCTTGTAATATGCACATTAACCCACCTGCATTAAAAGTTTACTTTGAGCACAGTTAGCGCTCAAGCGAAGAAATCTGATATTGCGCCGTTTGTGTGAGTGTTGTACATTAGCATAATTTTCAAGGCAGAAGAACAGGCTAAAATTCTCACACTCAGTAATTCAAAAGTGACGTTGCAGCTCATTTCTCATTAACCCAGTCCCACAATCAGTAGAAATGTATCCAAATAGGCTTTATTCACTACAGGCAAAAAATAATTGAGAAGAAGCTGCTATTTAAAAGGAAAGTGAACTTTTAATTACAAGACATTTCTGTTGTTTTTGCCATAGGACATCAAATCAGCCAAGACTGCACATTTTTAAAACATATTAACATTTTGCTTGCTGCAATTGTTTTTCAGTAGCCAGACTCCACCCACCACTTGTTTCATTTGGAGAAGCCAATCCACTCTTGAGTCAGTACACAACAAGGCTAGCCATAGTCATTGGGGTATATTTACCAATGTGTGAGCAGACATGATACCAAGTCATGTATCATGTCCACTGCCCATCGTGGCACATGGATAAATGCCGACAGCATACACTGTCGGCATCTATCGATGCACCAGCCAATCGGCCGCTAGCAGGGGGTGTCGATCAACCCGATCGTATTCGATCGGGTTGATTTCTGTCTGCTGCCTCAGAGCAGGCGGACAAGTTATGGAGCAGCGGTCTTTAGACCGCTGCTTCATAACTTCTTCATAACTTCTGTTTCCAGCTAGCCTGAAGGCTCGCCGGAAACAAGAGGCCTCAAGCTCCATACGGAGCTTGATAAATATTCCCCATAGTGTTAGTATAACGTGCATTTTGCAGTTATTGTCTGCTAAAGCCAATTAGGAATAAATATGAAGCAGGGTAAGCCTTGAGACGTCTGCAATATGCATTTCCAGCTCTGACAATTAGAAAAGCTACATTTATTAGAGCTAAATTACACTAAAAGGGGGCAAAATAAATTACTGAAAGTATAAACAACTTTGTATTAATATGCATAATTAAACTTTTTATATTAAAATATTAGGGTGTTTACTGTCCTTTTTAAGTTATTTCATATATTGCCAATGTGGCAAAATGCACAGAAACCGCCATTGGCATTTCAGGTACAAAATATTAATTTTATTACAGTCCTTTAAAAACATAGTGCAGTTTACAACAACCCCACTCCTCACATCGGCATCTATTTATCAAGCCGTCAACTGACTTGCATTCGACGGCACCAATACGCTTGCCTAAGATTGCCTAACATCTCTGCCGCAGACCTGAATACGTTCTCCAAAATTACCAAAAAGCTGTCAAAAAGCCGCACACCAAGTACGGTGCGATGAGCAGCGGACTGTTCTTAACTAACAGTCATCGATCTCGCTACTCTTCGACTTTTTCCTACCCTGTCACTAAACACCCACACTATACTATACTGTTTACCCTATACCGCAGCTCCCGGAGCCCACCACAAATCTAATAAATGTATTAACCCCTAAACTGCCGCTCACGGACCCCGCCGCAACTAAATAAAGTGTTTAACCCCTAAACCGCCGCTCACGGAGCCCACCGCCACCTACATTATACTTATTAACCCCTAATCTGCCCCCCTACACTGCCGCCACCTACATTATACTTATTAACCCCTAATCTTCCGCCCCCTACACCGCCACCACCTACATTATACTTATTAAACCCTAATCTGCCCCCCCTACACCGCCGCCACCTACCTACATTTATTAACCCCTAATCTGCCGCCCCCAACGTCGCCGCCACTATATTAAATTTATTAACCCCTAAACCTAAGTCTAACCCTAACACCCCTAACTTAAATATAATTTAAATACATCTAAATAATTATTCCTATCATTAAATAAATTATTCCTATTTAAAACTAAATACTTACCTATAAAAATAAACCCTAAGATAGCTACAATATAAAAAATAGTTACATTGTAGCTATCTTATGGTTTATTTTTATTTTATAGGCAAGTTTGTATTTATTTTAACTAGGTACAATAGTTATTAAATAGTTATTAACTATTTAATAACTTCCTAGTTAAAATAAATACAAATATACCTGTAAAATAAAACCTAACCTAAGTTACAATTACCCCTAACACTACACTATAATTAAATTAATTCCCTAAACTAAATACAATTAAATACAATTAAATAAAATTAGCTAAAGTACAAAAACAAACAAACACTAAATTACAGAAAATAATAAACAAATTACAGGATTTTTAAACTAATTACGCCTAATCTAATCCCCTAACAAAATATAAAAGCCCCCCACAAAAAAAAAAGCCCTACCCTACACAAAATTACAAATAGCCCTTAAAAGGGCCTTTTGCGGGGCATTGCCCTAAAGTAATCAGCTCTTTTACCTGTAAAAAAAATTACAACCCCCCCAACATTAAAACCCACCAACCACACAACCAACCCAACTCTAAAAACCACCCAATCCCCCCTTAAAAAAACCTAACACTAACCCCTTGAAGATCACCCTACCGTGAGAAGTCTTCACCCAACTGGGCCGAAGTCCTCAACGAAGCCGGAAGAAGTGGTCCTCCAGACGGGCAGAAGTGGTCCTCCAGACGGGCAACTTCTATCTTCATCCAGACGGTGCTGAGCGGCTCCATCTTCAAGACATCCGACACGGAGCATCCTCTTCTGATGACGTCTTCTTGAACAATGACGGTTCCTTTAAGTGACGTCATCCAAGATGGCGTCCCTTCAATTCTGATTGGCTGTTAGAATTCTATCAGCCAATCGGAATTAAGGTAGGAAAAATCCTATTGGCTGATGCAATCAGCCAACAGGATTGAAGTTCAATCCTATTGGCTGATCCAATCAGCCAATTGGATTGAGCACGCATTCTATTGGCTGATTGGAACAGCCAATCGGAATTGGATCAGCCAATCGGAATTGAAGGGACGCCATCTTGGATGACGTCACTTAAAGGAACCGTCATTGTTCAAGAAGACATCGTCAGAAGAGGATGCTCCGCGTCGGATGTCTTGAAGATGGAGCCACTCCGCGCTGGATGGATGAAGATAGAAGATGCCGTCTGGATGAAGACTTCGGCCCATCTGGAGGACCACTTCTGCCCGTCTGGAGGACCACTTCTGCCGGCTTCGTTGAGGATTTCGGCCCGGTTGGGTGAAGACATCTCACGGTAGGGTAATCTTCAAGGGGTTAGTGTTAGGTTTTTTAAGGGGGGATTGGGTGGGTTTTAGAGTAGGTTGTTTGTGTGGGTGGTGGGTTTTAATGTTGGGGGGGTTCATTTTTTTTTACAGGTAAAAGATCTGATTACTTTGGGGCAATGCCCCGCAAAAGGCCCTTTTAAGGGCTATTTGTAATTTAGTGTAGGGTAGGGCTTTTTTTATTTTGGGGGGCTTTTTTATTTTGCTAGGGGGATTAGATTAGGTGTAATTAGTTTAAAAATCTTGTAATTTGTTTATTATTTTCTGTAATTTAGTGTTTGGTTGTTTTGTACTAATGTTAATTTTATTTAATTGTATTTAATTGTATTTAGTTTAGGGAATTAATTTAATTATAGTGTAGTGTTAGGTGTAATTGTAACTTAGGTTAGGTTTTATTTTACAGGTATATTTGTAATTATTTTAACTAGGAAGTTATTAAATAGTTAATAACTATTTAATAACTATTGTACCTAGTTAAAATAAATACAAACTTGCCTGTAAAATAAAAATAAACCCTAAGATAGCTACAATATAACTATTAATTATATTGTAGCTATTTTAGGGTTTATTTTACAGGTAAGTATTTAGTTTTAAATAAGAATAATTTATTTAATGATAGGAATATTTATTTAGATTTATTGAAATTATATTTAAGTTAGGGGGTGTTAGGGTTAGACTTAGGTTTAGGGGTTAATAAATTTAATATAGTGGCGGCGACGTTGGGGGCGGCAGATTAGGGGTTAATAAATGTAGGTAGGTGGCGGCGGTGTGGGGGGGGCAGATTAGGGGTTAATAAGTATAATGTAGGTGGCGGCGGTGTTGGGACGGCAGATTCGGGGGTTAATAAGTATAATGTAGGTGACGGTGGTGTCGGGGTGGAAGATTAGGGGTTAATAAGTATAATGTAGGTGGCAGCAGTGTAGGGGGCGGCAGATTAGGGGGGTTTAGACTCGGGGTACATGTTAGGGTGTTGGGTGTAAATGTTACCATAGGAATCAAAGGGATATCGGGCAGCAGCGAACATGAGCTTTCGCTACTTTCAGATTCCCATTGATTCCTATGGTATCCACCGCCTTCAGGGCGGCGGACTGAAAACCAGGTATGCTGGGCCGGAATAGTGCCGAGCGTACCTGGTAGAAATTTGATAACTAGCAAAAGTAGTCAGATTGTGCTGAATTTGCATTCGGAACATCTGTAATGACGTAAGCATCGATCTGTGTCGGACTGAGACCAGCGGATCATAGATTACGTCACAAAATTCTACTTTTGCCGGTCTGTAGGGTTTGATAACTAAGGGGAATCAGGCTCGCCACAAATACACTGCGGAATTCCAGCATATTTGCGGTTGACGGCTTGATAACTAGATGCCATCATGTGATGCATTTTGTGCTACTTCTTGCATTTTATCAGAGATGCACACGCGCCATGATAACAATATATGGATAATATAAAGCAGCTAAATTTTATGCACACATTGTACCATTTTAATTTTGTGACTTGCTTATAATTCTTGTAAAATATTTTTCTTTTTTTTCTATAAATTATCTCAGATTGTCTTACTATGTGGCATCTATTTTTAGACAGGGGTTGTGGGGGCTGCCTAGCAGCATAAGAAGTCCCCCATGTTCTGATTTAATTTTTCCCACAAGTGTTTACATCGGAACTTTGTTCCGAACTAAGCACTTGCCCCCTGGCATGAAGAGATTAAACTACTCAGGCTAATAAGTGTTTCTAACAAGTTTTCTGTAAATATGTAGGTCTCAAACCCTATTTGTACACAGAATAACTCACATTACAGTGCTACAGCTAAAGTCAAAATTAATGTTTCATTATTCAGATAAAAGATGTAATTTAAAAAAAAAAAATAAAAAAAATAATAATAATTGTGGCGGTAGTATCAACCAACATAAACAGCGAAGAATGAGAATAGATATTTCCAAAACATTACTTTCATTAGCATTTAGATGGCAAAAAGTCAAATAAAATTTTTCCCAGGTGGGCAGAGAGGATGGTATTAGCGTTGAAGAGCTACTCTGCTACAGGTATAACTTAAGACGTTTGTGCACTGAAACTCAACCACACTGACTCACTGAAGGAGAGTGTAAAGCCCTTAGTCACTGGATGGGAGTTTAAGGGTACTACTGGGGGATAGGCTAATCCCCAACAAGCAAGCTAGGGAATTTGCATATTTTTACCTAAATTAATTTGGAGAATCTAGACCAAATACATAAACCAAAGATTAGTTTTGGTCACAGGTGACCCTCCCAAAAATGTCTAGAGATCAAGTGGATTCACTAAATGGAAAGACCTCAGTGGCAGAAGTTAAAGCAGCCATTAATCTGCCTTCATTGAAAGCACCTGGCCCAAACAAATTCCAAGCAGAGTTTTATAAAATATTATGAGAGGGGAAGTGATTCCAATAAAATAAAGCCCATTTTAATGCATTCATGAAGCCAAGAAGGGAGGCACTTAATCCAGCTTCTATAGGCCCATATCCCTTCTTAACACTGATTATAAGTTGATAATGAATATTTTGGCTAATCGTATACATTAGTATATAGTTACTGCACTCACGATTACATCACACCGTGTAATTGTGAGTGCACTAACTGTATACTTATATACTATATATAGGCCATAAAGATTGAACATTTTAATATGTCGGTGTCCTTGGATCTGTAAGGGGTATACACGTCACCATTGTGAATAATCTTCAGCCATATTGTGTTTCATAAGAGCAGCCTAGCCTTTCTGACTCTAGAGGAGAATATATTGAGGTCCTAATTCTAATTTTAGAGTCTCTATCAGGCAGTGTGGGACAAATTCTTATAACAGCCAGTTAAGTCAACAAAAAAACATGTCCATGATAAAACAGCACCAGGAAGAGAGAATGAAGCACACAGCAGAAATGTATGCAGGATAAGCACAGGTGGAAGTACAGGAAGACTTTCCACTTGTAATATGTATGCCTGCTTCTTTTTGTTAGGTGTAATCATCTAATAATCATGTGGACAATGTTTAAAATGAGATAAAACCAAGACATTACCTTCTTTAATCATATATGAAATGAGATCCAACCACTCAACATAAACTGCAAATACATTATATTAACATTACAGTACATTTTCACAAATGCAATATGATGTAACTAAAAGAGTTTCCTGCTGCTCAGGAAAAAAAATCCCCCCCTTTCTGAAGCTTTTGCGGTAACATACACATGCATCAACCTATTTAAAGGCATAGGGGTAGCTTTAGTTTCAGGTTCCTCTGAAACTGAAGTTAAGAAGCAGCAGTCTGACACACCCTGCTAGCGGCCGAGAATGTGCAGGCGGCATTGCACAAGCATTTCACAAGAAATACTTGTGCTATGATAAATGCAGACAGTGTATGTTGTCGACATTTATCGATATGCGGCGGATGATCCGCACAATGATAAATCGGCCCGATAGACTAAAACTGATATGTTGGAACATCAATGCTTTTTAATCTCATGCAGTTTTTCTCTGTTTGCTGCACAGTAACATAATCAAAGTATCAGCTAGATGGGGCATTTTAGTGAAAGGCTAAAAAATGTACTTAAAGGGACATAAAACAAGTTGTGATAGAGACAAAATATAATATGTACTTTAATTACTTTACCTGCAAATTTATACTGCAGTGCCTCGCCATTACTCCCTTTCTTTTTAGTTTCTGAATTGTACAGCTCTAACTCCGCCCACTCAATTCATTTAAGGGCTGTATCTATCTCCACCTTTGCTTTGGTAGAATACAAGACTTTAACACTCATCTGCTGGAGCATGCCTAGAAGCAAATAAGGGGCTTTGAACTCAGTTGAAATACAATGCCTGTGTTTCTGATGCTAAAAACTGATAAGGGGAGGTGGATCAGACTTCTCCAGACAGCATAGCTATGCAACTAATTTTGCTTATTTTAGAAAATTATTTTAAAATACTTGACAGCAATTTTTAAACACATTTTTAATGCAAACTATTTTTACTTAATTAGCCCTTTTAGGATATGCACAGATCTTAACATGTTTTATGGCACTTTAAAGGGACACTAAAGTCCAAATTAAACTTAAGATTCAGATAGAGCATGCGGTTTTAAGAGACTTTCCAATTTACTTCTATTATCAAATGTTGCACAGGGTATACATATACTAGTCTGTGATTGGCTGATGACTGCATACAAAGAGAGAAGCGCTCTACCAGGAACGAACAACAGCTCAGTGGCTTGTTCTATGGCGATTTACCACCCGGAAGCAGCCTTTTAGACCAGTGTGCTTTTCACAGAAGAAAACTTTCCTGAAGTATATCAGTCTGATCCTGCCAAGTAAGGTCAGTCCAGCCCCGAAATACCAGGCAATTCTCCTCTGAACAAGGAACATGACAACCCAGATGATCGTTTCGGCCTCCTATGGGCCTCGTCAGTGAGGTGCAGCCACATTCCTCTAAGCACACTGGGAAAGGAGTCCACGTCTGGTTTCCCCCATCACCCATAGGGAGACTTCCCCAGGGTCATAATAATTTGCATACAAAGAGAGAAGCGCTCTACCAGGAACGAACAACAGCTCAGTAGCTTGTTCTATGGCGATTTACCACCCGGAAGCAGCCTCTTTTAGACCAGTGTGCTTTTCACAGAAGAAAACTTTCCTGAAGTATATCAGTCTGATCCTGCCAAGTAAGGTCAGTCCAGTCCCGAAATACCAGGCAATTCTCCTCTGAACAAGGAACATGACAACCCAGACGATCGTTTCGGCCTCCTATGGGCCTCGTCAGTGAGGTGCAGCCACATTCCTCTAAGCACACTGGGCAAGGAGTCCACGTCTGGTTTCCCCCATCACCCATAGGGAGACTTCCCCAGGGTCATAATAATTTGCATACAAAGAGAGAAGCGCTCTACCAGGAACGAACAACAGCTCAGCGGCTTGTTCTATGGCGATTTACCACCCGGAAGCAGCCTCTTTTAGACCAGTGTGCTTTTCACAGAAGAAAACTTTCCTGAAGTATATCAGTCTGATCCTGCCAAGTAAGGTCAGTCCAGCCCCGAAATACCAGGCAATTCTCCTCTTAATTGGCTGATGACTGTCACATGATACAGGGGGCTGGCAAAAGGTTAAAACAAAATTGTCATTAAAAAAATCTACTGCATATTTGAAATTCAGAGTAAGTGTAATTGCACTGTCTTTTTATTATGCACTTGTTATATATGCAATTCTGCTGTATTTAGTGGTCCATTAAAGGAACAGTAACTACAAACTTGCCTTATTTGGAGGTGCCTATTCAGATGTTTACTGGAGTAAATATAGTCAGCTATTGTTATTATGTTAGTAAACTTCTTATTGTTTTGAAATCTGTAATCTTATCTTCTCTGCTGAGACCAGTTAGGGACAGAAATATGTCAGGGTTAGGTTTGAGATGCATGTGATGCACATTTTGTGCAAGATTACAGGTAGAGCTCAAAAATATTACCAATATTGTGCTAGTGTCCTTAGTTGTTTTTTAGTGCTCAAACAATAGTCTAGCGCATGCTAACATCTGCATGTCAGGTAGCGCGGGTGCCCTCATTTAATAGACTTCAATCGGATGTGCAGGAGAAATTATGTTGGATTTCACTCAAGGGCTTTAGCCAGTGGTTCGATATGCTGATGGTGCACACATACTGGATTTCTTGTTCAGTGCTACATGTACAAATACACATTATATATATATATACAGCTTTTACCCTCCTCAGTCCCTCCCCATATCATATACCATATGCCTTTTTATTATGCCACAAAACCATGAGTCTTAAAGGGACACTCAATCAAAATTAAACGTCCATTATTCAGATAGAGCATGCCATTTTAAACAACTTTCCAAAGTTCAGACTAAGTGCTATTGCATTGTTTTGTTATCTTGCATTTGTTGATTATGCAAATCTACTGTGTTGACTGGTCCTTTAAGTCTAATAGTGCTAATAGACTAATAGATTTAAATTACAGGAAAGAGATCTTAAATTTGGCGATTAACCTTATATTGGCTGTCACTAATAAATCATTAAGAATTTGTGTGTCATAGCTGAGAGGACATGTGGGTCCTGTTATAGTATGTGGGAATCTAGGGCGCGATCCGATATAGATCGTAGTTTGCGGCGCAAGCGAGGGAACCGCCGCTGCCCGTAGTTTCAGCTCGCAACTCGAGCTATCACATATACGGCGCCATCAGATGCTAAAGTGCCGTAAGTCGGATAAACCAGTGATGTCCAGAAATCTGCGTAAGTACAAATTTCTGGAGTCGCCAGCGACTAACGGGACTTTAGAAACTGCCGGCGCCTACAAAACCTGACTAAGTTATGAAATCACCCTTACTGTCTAACACGCCTCCCAAACATAGCCCGAGACGTCTAACCCTCTATCTGCTATCCCCCCTCACTCTCCTAATAATAAATGCATTAACCCCTAAACCGCCGCTCCCGGACACCGCCGCCACCTAATAAAGTTATTAACCCCTAAACCGCCACTCCCGGACCCCGCCGCCATCTAATAAAGTTATTAACCCCTAAACCGCCGCTCCCGGACCCCGCCGCCACCTACATTAACTACCCCCTAATGTGAATTCCTACCCCGCCACCATCTACATTAACTACCCCCTAATGTGAGCCCTATACCGCCGCCAGCTATATTACCTACCCCCTAATGTGAGCGCCTACCCCCGCCAGCTATATTAAAATTATTAACCCATAATCTAATCCCCCTACACCACCGCCACCTATATTAAATTAATTAACCCCTAAAATACTAAAACTATCCCTACCACTAAACTAAGTCTAACCCTACAAATAGCCCTGAAAATGGCTTTTTGCGTGGCATTACCCCAAAGTAAACAGCTCTATTGCCAGCCCTTAAAAGGGCTTTTTGCGGGGCATGCCCCAAAGAAATCAGCTCTTTTACCAGCCCTTAAAAGGGCTTTTGGCGGGGCATTGTCACAAAGAAATCTCTTTTGCCTATAATCTAAATCCCCCTACACCGCCGCCACCTATAATAAATGTATTACCCTCTAATCTAATCCCCCTACACCGCCGCCACCTATAATAAATGTATTAACCCCTAATCTAATCCCCCTACACCGCCGCCACCTATATTAAATAGATTAACCCCTAATTTAATCCCCCTACACCGCCGCCAGCTATATTAACTATATTAACCCTAATTATATTAGGGTTAATATAGTTAATATAGTTATTATATTATATATATATTAAGTATAATAACCCTATCTAACTCTAACACCCCTAACTAAATTCTTATTAAATTAAATCTAATTAATATTAATATTATTAATTAAAATATTCCTATTTAAATCTAAATACTTACCTATAAAATAAATCCTAAAATAGCTACAATGTAATTAATAATTACATTGTAGCTATTTTAGGGTTTATATTTATTTTACAGGTAACTTGGTATTTATTTTAACTAAATACTAAACTATCCCTACCACTAAACCTAAGTCTAACCCTACAAATAGCCCTGAAAATGGCTTTTTGCGTGGCATTACCCCAAAGTAAACAGCTCTATTGCCAGCCCTTAAAAGGGCTTTTTGCGGGGCATGCCCCAAAGAAATCAGCTCTTTTACCAGCCCTTAAAAGGGCTTTTGGCGGGGCATTGTCACAAAGAAATCTCTTTTGCCTATAATCTAAATCCCCCTACACCGCCGCCACCTATAATAAATGTATTACCCCCTAATCTAATCCCCCTACACCGCCGCCACCTATATAAATGTATTAACCCCTAATCTAATCCCCCTACACCGCCGCCACCTATATTAAATAGATTAACCCTAATTTAATTATAGCCAGCTATATTAACTATATTAACCCTAATTATATTAGGGTTAATATAGTTAATATAGTTATTATATTATATATATATTAAGTATAATAACCCTATCTAACTCTAACACCCCTAACTAAATTCTTATTAAAATAAATCTAATTAATATTAATATTATTAATTAAAATATTCCTATTTAAATCTAAATACTTACCTATAAAATAAACCCTAAGATAGCTACAATGTAATTAATAATTACATTGTAGCTATTTTAGGGTTTATATTTATTTTACAGGTAACTTGGTATTTATTTTAACTAGGTACAATAGCTATTAAATAGTTAATAACTATTTAATAGCTACCTAGTTAAAATAATTACCAATTTACCTGTAAAATAAATCCTAACCTAAGTTACAAATACACCTACACTATCAATAAATTAAATAAACTACAAATATCTAAACTAAAATACAATTAAATAAACTAAACTAAATTACAAAAAATAAAAAAAGATTACAAGAATTTTAAGCTAATTACACCTATTCTAAGCCCCCTAATAAAATAAAAGCCCCCCAAAATAAAAAAAATTCCCTACCCTATTCTAAATTAAAAAAGTTAACAGCTCTATTACCTTACCAGCCCTTAAAAGGGCTTTTTGCGGGGCATGCCCCAAAGAAATCAGCTCTTTTGCCTGTAAAAAAAAACACAATACCACCCCCCAACATTACAACCCACCACCCACATACCCCTACTCTAACCCAAACCCCCTTAAATAAACCTAACACTACCCCCTGAAGATCTCCCTACCTTGTCTTCACCCAGCCGGGCCGAACTCTTCATCCGATCCGGGCGATGTCTTCAATCAAGCGGCAGAGAAGAAGTCTTCCATCCGGGCGATGTCTTCAATCAAGCGGCAAAGAAGAAGTCTTCCATCCGGGCGATGTCTTCAATCAAGGCAGAGCAGAAGTCTTCCATCCGGGCTATGTCTTCAATCAAGCGGCATCTTCAATCTTCTTTCTTCGCTCCTCCGACGCGGAATATCCATCTGGCACAACGACTTCCCGACGAATGAGGTTCCTTTAAATGACGTCATCCAAGATGGCGTCCGTCGAATTCTGATTGGCTGATAGGATTCTATCAGCCAATCGGAATTAAGGTAGAAAAATCTGATTGGCTGATTGAATCAGCCAATCAGATTCAAGTTCAATCCGATTAGCTGAACCAATCAGCCAATCGATTGAACTTGAATCTGATTGGCTGATTCAATCAGCCAATCAGATTTTTCCTACCTTAATTCCGATTGGCTGATAGAATCCTATCAGCCAATCGGAATTCGACGGACGCCATCTTGGATGACGTCATTTAAAGGAACCTCATTCGTCGGAAGTCGTCATGCCGGATGGATGTTCTGCGTCGGAGGAGCGAAGAAAGAAGATTGAAGATGCCGCTTGATTGAAGACATAGCCCGGATGGAAGACTTCTGCTCTGCCGCTTGATTGAAGACATCGCCGGATGGAAGACTTCTTCTTTGCCGCTTGATTGAAGACATCGCCCGGATGGAAGACTTCTTCTTTGCCGCTTGATTGAAGACATGCCCGGATGGAAGACTTCTTCTCTGCCGCTTGATTGAAGACATCGCCCGGATCGGATGAAGAGTTCGGCCCGGCTGGGTGAAGACAAGGTAGGGAGATCTTCAGGGGGGTAGTGTTAGGTTTATTTAAGGGGGGTTTGGGTTAGAGTAGGGGTATGTGGGTGGTGGTTGTAATGTTGGGGGGTGGTATTGTGTGTTTTTTTTTACAGGCAAAAGAGCTGATTTATTTGGGGCATGCCCCGCAAAAAGCCCTTTTAAGGGCTGGTAAGGTAATAGAGCTGTTAACTTTTTTAATTTAGATAGGTAGGGACATTTTTTATTTTGGGGCTTTTTATTTTATTAGGGGGCTTAGAATAGGTGTAATTAGCTTAAAATTCTTGTAATCTTTTTTTATTTTTTGTAATTTAGTGTTTGTTTGTTTTTGTAGTTTAGTTTATTTAATTGTATTTTAGTTTAGATATTTGTAGTTTATTTAATTTATTGATAGTGTAGGTGTATTTGTAACTTAGGTTAGGATTTATTTTACAGGTAAATTGGATAACTAGGTAGCTATTAAATAGTTATTAACTATTTAATAGCTATTGTACCTAGTTAAAATAAATACCAAGTTACCTGTAAAATAAATATAAACCCTAAAATAGCTACAATGTAATTATTAATTACATTGTAGCTATCTTAGGGTTTATTTTATAGGTAAGTATTTAGATTTAAATAGGAATATTTTAATTAATAAATTAATATTAATTAGATTTATTTTAATAAGAATTTAGTTAGGATGTTAGAGTTAGATAGGGTTATTATACTTAATATATATATATATATATATATAACGATATTAACTATATTAACCCTAATATAATTAGGGTTAATATAGTTAAAATATATAATATAATAACTATATTAACTATATTAACCCTAATATAATTAGGGTTAATATAGTTAATATAGCTGGCGGCGGTGTAGTAGGGGATTAGATTAGGGGTTAATCTATTTAATATAGGTGGCGGCGGTGTAGGGGGATTAGATTAGGGGTTAATACATTTATTATAGGTGGCGGCGGTGTAGGGGGATTTAGATTAGATGCAAAAGAGCTGATTTCTTTGTGACTACGCCCCGCAAAAAGCCCTTTTAAGGGCTGGTAAAAGAGCTGATTTCTATGGGGAAATGCCCCGCAAAAAGCCCTTTTAAGGGCTGGCAATAGAGCTGTTACTTTAGGGCAATGTCACGCAAAAGGCCCTTTTAAGGGCTGGTAATAGAGGTGATTACTTTAGGGGGATTAGATTAGGGGTTAATGTATTTAATATAGCTGTCGGCGGTGTAGGGGGATTAAATTAGGGGTTAATACATTTAATATAGCTGGCAGCGGGGTAGGGAGATTAGATTAGGGGTTAATAATTTTAATGTAGCTGGCAGCAGGGTAGGAGCTCACATTAGGGGGTAGTTTAATGTAGCTGGCGGCGGGGTAGGGGGATTAGATTAGGGGTTAATAATTTTAATATAGCTGGCAGCGGGGTAGGAGCTCACATTAGGGGGTAGTTTAATGTAGCTGGTGGCGGTGTAAGGGGCTCACATTAGGGGGTAGTTTAATGTAGCTGGCGGCAGTGTAAGGGGCTCACATTAGGGGGTAGTTTAATATAGTTGGCGGCGGGGGGTAGGAGCTCACATTAGGGGGTATGTAATTGTAGCTGGCGATGGTGTAGGGGGATCACATTAGGGGGGTTATACTTTAAATGTAGGTGTCGGCGGGGTCTGGGAGCAGCGGGTTTAGGGGTTAAATACTTTATTAAGGATTGCGGCGGGGGATCGCGGTTGACAGGTAGATAGTCATTGCGCCATCCTGCGTTAGGTGTTAGGTTTTATTTTGCAGATAATTTAGGGAGCTACGGGCTCCAATACACAGGTAAGGCTTACTACGGCTGCAATTTGTGGCGAGGTGAAAATGGAGTAAGATTTCTCCATTTTCGCCACGTATGTCCTTACGCTGTATATTGGATACCAAACTGCGTGGGTTTGGTATACCTGTCTATGGCCCAAAAAACTACGGGCGAAGGCAGAAATATACGAGCCGTAACTTCTAGGTTATGCCGTATATAGGATACCAAACCCGTACAAATTTTGGCCTCGCCGGCTTTCTGCGGGCGACTGCTGCCATAGTCGGATCAAGGCCCAAGTTTCATTAAAGATGATAAATTTCAACTTCTATGTTAATAATCTTCAATCAGAATTTTCCTGTCCTAATCTCAAGAAAACTGCACAGGTTAGCAGAGAAAGATATTTTAAATTGAATTTATTTTATGAATAGTCTGGTTGTTGATAGCACACTATACATGTCACAACTCCTTTTACATCGAATTTCCAAAACGCATTTCTCCTGTGCATAAATGGGTGGCCGCATCCTCTTTGAAATTATAAGCTGTACATGTAACCAAATTATATTTACATATAAATATGTGGATGCACCTCCCCTAGCAGTGTTTTAATGGCAATACAATTTACAGCCATCTGAAACACATAAAAAGTAGATATCTGTTAAATTTTCTTAACCCAAGAAAAGATAAAGCAGAATTACCAGAGAATGTTTAGTGCGGCGAATATCCCTTTAGCTGCCCTGTACTTCAATGAATATCGATCATATCACAAGCGCAATACATAATAGCCCCAAAAAATTAGTGTGACTTGAGACTTGAAGTAAAGGTTTAATAGAAGAAAAGTTTAACAAAAAACATGGAAGCATATTAACCCCTTAGTGACTATACCCATTTTTCAATTTCTTACCGTTAGGGACCAGGGCTATTTTTACATTTCTGGCAGTGTTTGTGTTTAGCTGCAATTTTCCTCTTACTCATTTACTGTACCCACACATATTATATACCATTTTCTCAGCCATTATATGGACTTTCTAAAGTTACCATTATTTTCATCATATCATATAATTTACTAGAATTTTTTTTATAAAAATAATTATGAAAAAATGGAGAAAAAAACACTTTTTCTAACTTTTACCCCCAAAATCTCTTATGCATCTACAACCACCAAAAAACTCACATGCTAAACCCAATGTTTACATGCTCAATTGCTTTTTTGCAAGTTATAGGGCAATAAGTACAAGTAGCACTTTGCTATTTCCAAAGCATTTTTTTTTTCAAAATTAGCGATAGTTACATTGTAACACTGATATCTGTCAGGAATCTTTGAATAACCCTTCACATTTATATACCCAAAGTATTGATCTAGGCCCATTTTGGTATATTTCATGCCACCATGTCACCGTCAAATGCGATCAATAAAAAAAAACGTTAACGTTTTCACTAACTTTAGATTTCTCACTGAAATTATTTACAAACAAGCTTGAGCAATTATGGCACAAATGGTTGTAAATGCTTCTCTGGGATCCCCTTTGTTCAGAAATAGCAGACATATATGGCTTTGGCGTTGCTTTTTGGTAATTAGCAGGCCGCTAAATTCCGCTGTGCAACACACTTGTATTATGCCCAGCAGTGAAGGGGTTAATTAGGGAGCTTGTAGGGTTAATTTTAGCTTTAGTGTAGAGATCAGCCTCCCACCTCACACATTCCACCCCCTGACCCCTCTCAAACAGCTCTCTTCCCTCCCCCACCTCATGATTGTCACCGCCATCTTAAGTACTGACAGAAAGTCTGCCAGTACTAAAATAAAATGTATTTTATTTTTATATTTATTCTGCAGTGTTGGATTCCCCCCTTAGCCCCTAACTTCCCTGACCCCCCAAACAGCTCTCTAACCTCCCCCCTCTACCTATATGCCGCCATCTTGGGTACTGGCAGCTATCTATTAAATTAAAACTTGTCTAACCCCTAGTGAGTTTAAAAGAAAAGGTAAGACAACAAAATATGTAGACTTGAGAGGACAAGAAATTAAAGGGTTTTTTCCCCTGCTTTACTTGCAGGGCATGTAGATATAGTACAAAAATGAAATCTTTTCTTTGTAGTACCCAATACCGGCAAATAATTTGTAATAAAAAACACTATCAGATGCACCCAGAAGGGTGTAATTTATATGATTCAGTGCACATGTAACTTTATATGCATGGGTAAAACAACCAGAAGTTTACAAGACAGAATAAGGGAACACTTATGTTGCATTGAAAAAGTTCATTTAGAGACGCACCTATATAAACACTTTCAAGAAAAACATGACAATAATTTAAAGCACCTAAAATATTGGGGTATCTGCAGAGTACATCCAGATTGGAGAGGTGGGGATTTTGAGAAGAAAATTTTGCATAAGGAAGCAGAATTAGTATACAACATGAATACATTGTTTCCAAATGGTATCAATTCACAACTAGATCTATCCCCATTCTTGTTAGAATAAATTGACAATGCACATGAATTGTGTTTATTGAGTGCCACAACCCCTTACTCTCTCATAATGTTTTTATGTATTTATTTATCATATATTTTTCATAAATTTTATGAGAAATACATTTATTTATTTAATTATTTAAGGTAGTATCTAAATATCTAACTAATTATTCATAATTCGATTTGAATATGGATTTAACTGAATATGTGGGAAAAAATTGTGCTTTGACATATACTGTATGTGTGATAGAGGCCAATATGGTCCAGGCACTCACGAGTCCATTAAATAAATACCACCTTAAACAACCACCTATTATCCTTTGATCACAAATGGATAGCCAATCACAAAGACCAAAGAGGTATTTAAGGACTATGGCCACAGCCGGAAATCATCTTGATAAAGCCCCATAAGTGGGTGAAACGCATTGAAGGATTGCGGCATAAGTGGCAGCACTTTTTACCTGTTTTTTATATATAAGTTTGGTCAAACTTTTGAAAAAGAACTGTCTAACAGAAAGATACACTCTCATATAATACTAAGGACTTGCCTGCCCTGAAAACCTGTGTACTTAAGAGCAGGTAGAGTGCTATAAGGTGTGTAAAGGTGAGATCTGAGGTGGACTCCTTTAGGGAGATCGTCTTGTGACATTATGGACGCGACCGCTAGTGAGGAGAGGGAACGCCGACGTCAAAAAGGCTTCATGAGATAATGTCTTTTCGGACCCAGGTACACCTCAAATATAGCGATAAGCTAACAATCGAGCTGTGGGTGAGTACCTGATACTGCATAATTATCACAATCTGGTGGTTGGAAGTTGGTAATATACTCAGGAGCTACTAATCATAGTACGCTCAATTCAGTCAAATCAGTGCATATCTATACAGTGGAAAAATAGGTGGCTAATCGGAAGACGTCACAGGACTTTTATATTTTATATCCCCATCTATAATTATGGACTTTTTTACCCATTTGGACTTTAACTCAATGAATTGTGATTTATTTTATGAATGGTGATTATTATATTGTGTATTGAGTTTTATACTATAGTGAATCTTTTAATTAATAACAGTTTTACGAAGTATTTGTGAATTATAGCGCCCCCCCCCCCAATAACAAAAAACTACATTTATGTTGAATTTGTTTTTATTGTAATTTTACATATCTAATATTACATCAATAAATAAAACATACCAGCAAGTTACATCTCTAAGGTTATTTCTTTGTAGATTGTCACATTATACACATGAAATTCAGTTATGTTGCGTATTATCAATTTCTCATGCATTAGGTTATTGTTAAAGTTAACATATAAATATTCTTCGAAGTTCGGTCTCATTGCTGGCCTCGGCTCTCTTTTCTTTGGTGTGGTTTGTGGCAGCAGTGCACTAAACTCTTTTTTTTCTTTCGTTGGCTACGTGAAACATGTATAAATTGGTTCCCATTGCAATAGGAAACTCTCTTTGGTAGATTCAGCCGCTGAGCTTGCCATATTATAGTGATATATATTTTTTTCATTATGAGTGTAAAATTTGATGGTGTTGCCTTCCAAAATTGTCTATAGCTAATTCTTACTATGGTGCATATCATCATGACTAATTTATTGTGTATCTATGGGATACTAGGGATTGGGAAGTGTAGCAAAGCTTGTTCTGGTGCTAGTTAATTTTTTTTGGAATATAGAGCTTAGTAGTGCAGATGTCTGATCCCATATATCTCTGATTTTATCGCACTCAGCCACACATGTGAAAGTACGTTCCACTTTTCCCTACAGGCCTCTAAAACATAGTCTAAATAAAGGGTTTTATGAGCTATTAGATCTAGTTGGGTAGAGATACCATCTATAAAGCAACTTTTAGAAAGTTTTCTTTGAGCATTGCATTGTGCGGAGAACGTTTGCCCTTTGGTTAGGTTAGTTATCATGACTTAATTTGGCCAGGAGGTGTTTAAAATCTTGTTCCCATTTTAGCATAAGATGTGTTTTACTATTTTAAGATATGGAATTGAATATAGGATAAAATATGGAGATTGTGCCTCGTAAATGATTTTTTGGAGAGACATAGGGGGTAGTTATCAAGCCGTCTACTTATCTGGCTTCGCCGGCCCAATACGCCCGCCTAAGCTTGCCTACCTTCGCCGCCGCGGACCTGAAAATATACGCCTAAGTTATCAAATAAAGCTGTCAAAAAGCTGCGGGGCGATGAGCAGCGGACTGTGGACAAGTTATCACTCATCTGATCTCGCTGCTCTTCGGCTTTTTAAACAGCTTTATTGCTAGCCTGTCACTAAGCACCCACACTAAACTGCACTGTACTACCCCCTATACCGGCGCCCTCCCGGAGCCCCCCGCAACTAAATAAAGTTATTAACCCCTAAAACGCCGCTCCTAGACCCTGCCCGCAACTCTTATAAATGTATTAACCCCTAAACACGCCGCTCCCGGAGCCCACCGCCACCTACATTATACCTAGTAACCCCCTATCCTGCCCCGCCTATACCGTCGCCCTCTATTATAAAATTATTAAAACCTATCCAGCTGATCCCGCCCCTCGCCGCAACTAAAATAAAATAGTTATAACCCCTAAAAACCGCCGCTCCACTCCTGAACCCGCCGCAACCTATAAGAAATTTATTAAACCCCTAATCCTGCCCCCCTACACCGTCGCCAACTATAATAAATTTATTAACCCCTATCCTGCCCCCCACTTTACGACGCCGCCACTGTAATAAATTATTAACCCTAAACCTAAGTCTAACACTAACCCTAACGCCACCCACTAACTTAAATATTAATTAAATAAATCTAAAATAATATTTATATTATGAACTAAATTAATCCTATTTAAAACTAAATACATACCTTTAAAAATAAACCCTAATATAGCAACAATATAAATAATAAATTATATTGTAGCTATCTTAGGATTTAATTTTATTTTATAGCAACCTTTCAATTTATTTTAACTAGTGTACAGATAGCTATTAAATAGTTATTAACTATTTAATAGCTTACCTAGCTAAAATAAAGAGAAATTTACCTGTAAAATAAATCCTAACCTAAGTTACAATTACACCTAACACTACACTACACTTTAATAAATTAATCCTATTGAAAACTAAAAACTTACCTGTAAAATAAACCCTAATATAGCTACAATATAAATAATATTATATTGTCTGCTATTCTAGGATTTATATTTATTTTACAGGTAACTTTGTATTTATTTTAGCTAGTTAGAATAGTTATTAAATAGTTATAACTATTAATAACTACCAGCTAAAAGAAATATAAAATTACCTGTAAAATAAATCCTAACCTAAGTTACAATTTAAACCTAATACTACACTATCATTAAATTAATTAAATAAACTACCTACAAATAACTACAATTAAATAACAATTACATAAACTAACTAAAGTACAAAAAATAAAAAAAAGCTAAGTTACAGAAAATAAAAAATAAGTTACAAACATTTTACAAATATTACAACAATTTTAAGCTACTTACAACCTAATCTAAGCCCCCTAATAAATAACAAACCCCCCCAAAATAAAAAAATGCCCTACCCTATTCTAAATTAAATAAAGTTCAACGCTCTTTATACCTTACCAGCCCTTAAAAGGGCCATTTGTGGGGGCATGCCCCCAAAAGATCAGCTCTTTTGCCTGTAAAATGAAAAATACAACCCCCCCCCAACATTAAAAACCCACCACCCACATACCCCTAATCTAACCCAAACCCCCCTTTACCAAAAACCTAACACTAATCCCCTGAAGATCATCCTACCTTGAGTCGTCTTCACTCAGCCGAGCAGCGATGGAACCCAAGTGGACATCCTGACCGGCAGAAGTGATCATCCAAGGGGCGCTGAAGAAATCTTCCATCCGATGAAGTCATCATCCAAGGCGGGCGCTGAAGAAGTCTTCGATCCGGGCGATGTCATCTTCCAAGCCGGGTCTTGAATCTTCCTTCCACCGCCGCGGAACATCCTTCTTCACCGACGGACTACGACGAATGAAGGCTCCTTTAAGGGACGTCATCCAAGATGGCGTCCCCTCAATTCCGATTGGCTGATAGGATTCTATCAGCCAATCGGAATTAAGGTAGGAAAAAATCTGATTGGCTGATGGAATCAGCCAATCAGATTCAAGTTCAAATCCGATTGGCTGATCCAATCAGCCAATCAGATTGAGCTCGCATTCTATTGGCTGATCGGAAACAGCCGAATCGGATTGAACTTGAATCTGATTGGCTGATTCCATCAGCCAATCAGATTTTTCCTACCTTAATTCCGATTGGCTGATAGAATCCTATAAGCCAATCGGAAATTGAGGGGACGCCATCTTTGGATGACGTCCCTTAAAGGAGCTTCATTCGTCGTAGTCCGTTGGTGAAGAAGGATGTTCCGCGGCGGGCGGAAGGAAGATTCAAGACCCGGCTTGGAAGATGACATCGCCCGGATCGAAGACTTCTTCAGCGCCGCCTGGATGATGACTTCATCGGATGGAAGATTTCTTCAGCGCCCCTTGGATATCACTTCTGCCGGTCCGGATGTCCACTTGGGTTTCCATCGCTGCTCGGCTGAGTGAAGACGACTCAAGGTAGGATGATCTTCAGGGGGATTAGTGTTAGGTTTTGTAAGGGGGGTTTGGGTTAGATTAGGGGTATTGTGGGTGGTGGGTTTAATGTTGGGGGGGTTTGTATTTTTCATATACAGGCAAAAGAGCTGAACTTTTTGGGGCATGCCCCCACAAATGGCCCTTTTAAGGGCATGGTAAGGTAAAAGAGCGTTGAACTTTATTTAATTTAGATAGAGTAGGGCATTTTTTTATTTTGGGGGTGGTTTGTTATTTTATTAGGGGGCTTAGATTAGGTGTAAGGTAGCTTTAAAATTGTTGTAATATTTGTAAAATGTTTGTAACTTATTTTTTTATTTCTGTAACTTAGCTTATTTTATTTTTTGTACTTTAGTTAGTTTATGTAATTGTATTTAATTGTAGTTATTTGTAGGTAGTTTATTTAATTAATTTAATGATAGCGTAGTATAGGGTTTAATTGTAACGTAGGTTAGCATTTATTTTACAGGTAATTTTGTATTTCCTTTTAGCTAGGTAGTTATTAAATAGTTAATAACTATTTAATAACTAATCTAACTAGCTAAAATAAATACAAAGTTACCTGTAAAATAAATATAAATCCTAAAGATAGCTACAATATAAATATTATTTATATATGTAGCTATATTAGGGTTTATTTTACAGGTAAGTATTTAGTTTTAAATAGGAATAATTTATTAAAGTATAGTGTAGTGTTAGGTGTAATTGTAACTTAGGTTAGTTTTTATTTTACAGGTAAATTTCTCTTTATTTTAGCTAGGTAAAGCTATAAAATAGTTAATAACTATTTAATAGCTATTGTACCTAGTTAAACATAAATTGAAGTTGCCTTTAAATAAAAATAAATCCTAAGATAGCTACAATATAATTATTATTTATATTGTAGCTATATTAGGTTTATTTTACAGGTAAGCATTTAGTTTTAAATAGGATTAATTTAGTTAATACTATAAATATTATTTAGATTTATTTAATTAAATATTAAGTTAGAGGGGTCGTTAGGGTTAGTGTTTTAGACTTAGGTTTAGGGGTTAATAACGTTATTATAGAGGGCGGCGGTATAGGGGGGCAGATAGGGGTAAATAGGTAAATGTAGGTGGCGGTGGGCTCTGGGAGCGGCGGGTTTAGGGGGTAATAACTTTATTTACTTGCAGCAGTGTAGGGGGACAGATTAGGGGTGTGCGGAACATCTGGGGGGGTCGATCCGATAAAAATTCGTCGCCCACAAAAGCCGGCGACGCCAATATTTGCGCGGGTATTGGTATCCTATACACGGCGTAACCTATAAGTTACGCGCGTATATTTCTGCCGTCGCCCGTAGTTTTTTTGGCTATAGGCAGGTATACCAAACCCCGCGCAGTTTTGGTATCCAATATGCAGCGTAAGGACTTAACGTGGCGAAAATGGAGAAAACTTACTCCATTTTCACCTCACCACAAAATAGCAGCCGTAAGAAGCCTTACGCTGACTATTGGAGCCCCGTAACTCCCCTAAACTGGCTGCAAAAATAAACCTAAACCTAACGCATGCGCAATGTCTATCTCCCTGTCAACCGCAATCTTCTAAAATAAACCTAACACCTAACGCATGGCGCAATGTCTATCTACCTGTCAACCGCGATCCCCCCCCCCGAAATCCCCTAATAAAGTTATTAACCCCTAAACCGCGCTCACAGGACCCCCGCCGCCATCTACCTAAACTAACCCCCCTACTGTGAGCCCCTAAAACCGCCGCCATCTACCTTATCTATCCCCTATCTGGACCCCTTACAAAAAAACAAACCGCCGCCACCTATATAAAAATTATTAACCCCTAACCTAATAACCCCCTATACCCGCCGCAGCTATATTAATATTATTACCCCCTAATGTAAGCCACTTACAACCGCCGCCATCTCTATTAAATGATTAACACCCTTATTTAATCTACCTACCCCGCCACCAGCTATATTATCTATATTAACCCTAAGTATATTATAGTTAATATAGGTATTACATTATATAGATTAACTATATTAAACCCTAATTATATTAGGGTTAATAATAGTTAATAATAGTTACTATAGTATTTATATTAACTATAGTAACTCTATCTAACCCTAACACACCCCCTAACTAAATTTATATTAAATTAATCCTAATTCATTTATAAACTAAAATGTTCCTATTTAAATCTAAATACATACCTATAACATAAACCCTAAGATAGCTACAATATAATTAATAATATTACATTGTAGCTATTGTTAGGGTTAATATTTATTTTACAGGTAATTGTTAATTATTTTAACTAGGTATAATAGCTATTAAATAGTTTATTAACTATTTATATATACTACCTAGTTAAAATAATTACCTGTAAAATAAATCCTAACCTAAGTAACAAATACACCTACACTATCAATAAATTAAATAAACTACAAACATCTATCTAAAAATACAATTAAATTAACTAATACTAATTTACAAAAAAAAACAAACACTAAATTACAAAAAATAAAAAAGATTACAAGATTTTAAGCTAATTACACCTATTCTAAGCCCCCTAATAAAATAATAAACCCCCAAAATAAAAAAAATTCCCTGCCCTATTCTAAATTAAACAAATTTCAAAGCTCTTTACCTTACCAGCCCTTAAAAGGGCCTTTTGTGGGGCATGCCCCAAAGAATTCAGCTCTTTTGCATACAAATACAATACCCCCCCCCCCCCATTACAACCCACCACCCACATACCCCTATTCTAAAACCACCCAAACCCCCCTTAAAAAAGCCTAACACTACCCCCCTGAAGATCTCCCTACCTTGTCTCACTCCACACACCCGGCCGAACTCCTGAATCCGATCCGGGCGATGTCTTCCTCCAAGCGGCAAAGAAGAATTCCTTCCTCCGGCGATGTCTTCCTCCAAGCGGCAAAGAAGAATTCTTCCTCCGGCGACGTCTTCCTCCAAGCGGCAGCAAAGTCTTCATTCTTCCGGTGGCATCTTCAATCTTCTTTCTTCGCTACCGCCGCCACGAGCATCCATCCCGGCCGACTACTGAACTTGGAATTGAGGTACCTTTAAATGACGTCCTCCAAGATGGCGTCCGCCGAATTCCGATTGGCTGATAGGATTCTATCAGCCAATCGGATTAAGTTAAAAATAATCTGATTGGCTGATTGAATCAGCCAATCAGATTCAAGTTCAACTCCGATTGGCTGATCCAATCAGCCAATCAGATTGAGCTCGCATTCTATTGCTTTTGCTGTTCCGATCAGCCAATAGAATGCGAGCTCAATCTGATTGGCTGATTGGATCAAGCCAATCGGATTGAACTTGAATCTGATTGGCTGATTCAATCAGCCAATCAGATTTATTTTAACTTAATTCCGATTGGCTGATAGAATCCTATCAGCCATCGGAATTCGGCGGACGCCATCTTGGATGACGTCATTTAAAGGTACCTCTTTCCAAGTTCAGTAGTCGGGCCGGGATGGATGCTCCGCGGCGGCGGAGCGAAGAAAGAAGATTGAAGAGGGCCACCGAAGAATGATGACTTTGCTGCCGCCTTGGAGGAAGACGTCGCCGGAGGAAGATTCTTCTTTGCCGCTTGGAGGAAGACATCGCCAGAGGAAGAATTCTTCTTTGCCGCTTGGAGGGAAGACATCGCCCGGATCGGATCAGGAGTTCGGCCCGGAGGTGGTGAAGACAAGGTAGGGAGATCTTCAGGGGGGTAGTGTTAGGCTTTTTTAAGGGGGGTTTGGGTGGTTTTAGAATAGGGGTATGTGGGGTGGTGGGTTGTTAATGGGGGGGGTATTGTATTTGTATGCAAAAGAGCTGAATTCTTTGGGGCATGCCCCACAAAAGGCCCTTTTAAGGGCTGGTAAGGTAAAGAGCTTTGAAATTTGTTTAATTTAGAATAGTGGCAGGGAATTTTTTTTATTTTGGGGGTTTATTATTTTATTAGGGTGCTTAGAATAGGTGTAATTAGCTTAAAAATCTTGTAATCTTTTTTTATTTTTTTGTAATTTAGTGTTTGTTTGTTTTTGTAATTTAGTTTAGTTAATTTAATTGTATTTTTTAGATAGATGTTTGTACTTTATTTAATTTATTGATAGTGTAGGTGTATTTGTTACTTAGGTTAGGATTTATTTTAAAGGTAATTGGGTAATTATTTTTACTAGGTAGATATTAAATAGTTAATAACTATTTAATAGCTATTATACATAGTTAAAATAATTAAAAATTTACCTGTAAAATAAATATCAACCCTAACATAGCTACAATGTAAATATTAATTATATTGTAGCTATCTTAGGGTTTATTTTATAGGTAAGTATTTAGATTTAAATAGGAATATTTTAGTTTATAAATTAATTAGATTAATTTAATATAAATTAGGTTAGGGGTGTTAGGGTTAGATAGAGTTAATAATAGTTAATATAAATACTATAGTAACTATATTACTATATTAACCCTAATATAATTAGGGTTAATATAGTTAATATATATAATGTAATACCTATATAACTATAATATACTTAGGGTTAACATAGATAATATAGCTGGCGGCGGGGTAGGTAGATTAAATTAGGGGTTAATCATTTTAATAGAGATGGCGGCGGTGTAAGGGCTTACATTGGGGGTTAATAATTTTAATATAGATGGCGGCGGTGTTAGGGGCTCAACTTTAGGGGGTTATAGATATAATATAGCTGGCGGCGGGGTACGGGAGCGGCGGTTTAGGGGTTAATAACTTTATTAGGTTGCGGCGGGGTAACGGGAGCGGCGGTTTAGGGGTTAATAGCTTTTTTATTGTTAGGATAGTGAGGGGGGATAGAGGATAGAGGGTTAGACAAGTGCGGGCTATGTTAAGGGAGGGCGTGTTAGACTTGTCGGCTATGTTAGGGAGGCGTGTTAGACTTGTCGGGCCTATGTTAGGGAGGCGTGTTAGACAGTGTGGGTGTTTAGACTTTAGTCAGGTTTTATAGGCGCCGGCAGTTTCTAACGTGCCGCAAGTCACTGGCGACGCCAAAATTTGTACTTACGCAGATTTCTGGACATCGCTGGTATTGTCATACTTACGGCACGTTAGCATCTGACGGCGACTTATATGGGATAGCTCGAGTTGCGAGCTAAAACTGGCTGGCGTATGCCGGTTCCCTTGCTTGCGCCGCAAACTCTGCGATCTATATCGGATCGCGCCCCTGGAGTGACGTAAGAATCGATCTGTGTCGGACTGAGTCCGGCGGATCGAAGCTTACGTCACAAAATTCTACTTTTTGCCGGTCTCGAGCCTTTGATAACTATGGCGAATCAGCCTCGCCACAAATACGCTGCGAATTCCAGTGTATATGAGGTTGGACGGCTTGATAACTAGGCCCCAAAGTGTTTTCTAGTGGAGTGTTTGGAGGTAATTTTTGTGTTACCTATAACTTCATGTGCTCTAGATTTAATTTGAAGATAGTGGTACCAGATGTTCTTATCAGTTGGTATCTTGGTCTTGATAATGTTCATATGTCATTATTTTGGCCATCTAATAGTATATCTGCTATTCTATAAAGCCCCTTGTTGGCCCATTTCTGTTGTATTAGTTGGTCAATTGAGGAGGAATGGGTAATCAAAGGTGTAAATCTGGGTCTCTTTTTAATTAAAGAGAATTTTGTGTTCAGGAGTCTCCAGAGGTTAGATTTGTAAGTGTTATAGAAAATATAATTGCTTTTTTGTGGGTAATTAGTGTAATTTGGTGTCCAAAAGATTCTAGAGAGCAAATCTGTCTCCAAGATACACTGTGTGTTATGGTTTATTTTGAACCAATTAGGGTCTGAGCCAATTCCACTTCCTCTTTATTAGAACACATTTGTTTTTTGTTTATCCTTGCTATTTTAACCTTGCCATATAAATCGTAAAATATATTTTTGTAGCCTATGAAGCTTGGAGTTGGGACTGATATAGGTAAAGATCTAAAATATATAATATTTTTGGTAGTAAGGACATTTAGTTGAAATAATTTGAACGTATAGGGATATTTTGAGTTTTAATCCATTTTGATATTAAATTCCTGATATGCGTGAACATGGGGACATAATTTGCTTGATATAAGGTGTGAATATTAATAGGAGATTAATCCCAAATATTTAATTGATTTTTTTGCCCATTTAAAAGTTAAATTTAGTTCTAGTAGTTTTTTGGTATGTTGTGGTAGTTTTATACTTAAAGCCTCACAATTTATCTTCATTAATTTTGTACCCTGGGTAAGTGTCTGGAATTTTTATATCAATGAACATAGTGGTGGAGTTGGACAGTAGCGGCTTGGTTGAAGATAGTATTATGTCATCTGCGAATAATGGCACTTTGTGTCCGTTGACCTACTTTAATACCTGAAATGTCTGGGTTGTCTCTGAATTTTATTGCAAGTGGTTAAATACTGAGCGCAAATAGTAAAGGCGATAACAGGCAACCTTGCCGGGTGCCATTACTGATGGGGATAGGTTTTGATTGGTAGCCCCAATAGTTTAACATAAGCCGAAGGGGAAGAAATATAAATTTATGTAAGAACTTACCTTGATAAATTCATTTCTTTCAATATTAGCAAGAGTCCATGAGCTAGTGACGTATGGGATATACATTCCTACCAGGAGGGGCAAAGATTCCCAAACCTCAAAATGCCTATAAATAAAACCCTTTACCACACACCACAAATCAGTTAAACGCATAGCAAGAAGTGGGGTGATAAGAAAAAAGTGCGAAAGCATAAAAAATAAGGAATTGGAATAATTGTGCTTTATACAAAAAATCATAACCACCACAAAAAAAGGGTGGGCCTCATGGACTCTTGCTAATATTGAAAGAAATGAATTTATCAGGTAAGTTCTTACATTAAATTATGTTTTCTTTCATGTAATTAAGCAAGAGTCCATGAGCTAGTGACTTATGGGATAATGACTACCCAAGATGTGGATCTTCCAGCCAAGAGTCACTAGAGATGGAGGGATTAAAATAAAAAGACAGCCAATTCCGCTGAAAATAATCCACACCCAAACAAAGTTTAAATCTTATAATGAAAAAAACTGAAATATAAGCAGAAGATTCAAACTGAAAAACTGCCTGAAGTACTTTTCTACCAAAAAACTTCAGAAGAAGAAAACACATCAAAATGGTAGAATTTAGTAAAAGTTTGCAAAGAAGACCAAGTTGCTGCTTTGCAAATCTGATCAAAACCGAAGCTTCATTCCTAAACGCCCAGGAAGTAGAAACTGACCTAGTAGAATGAGCCCGTAATCCTTTGAGGCGGAGTTTTACCCCGACTCGACATAAGCATGATGAATCAAAGACTTTAACCAAGACGCCAAAGAAATGGCAGAAGCCTTCTGACCTTTCCTAGAACCAGAAATGATAACAAATAGACTAGAAGTCTTTCGGAAATTTTAAGCAGCTTCAACATAATATTTCAAAGCTCTAACTACATCCAAAGAATGCAACGATTTTTCCTTAGAATTCTTAGGATTAGTGACACAATGAAGGAACCACAATTTCTCTACTAATGTTGTTAGAATTCACAACCTTAGGTAAAAATTTAAAAGAAGAAAAATCAGAAAGGAGAATCACAAGAAAGAGCAGATAATTCAGAAACTCTTCTAGCAGAAGAGATGGCCAAAAGAAACAAAACTTTCCAAGAAAGTAATTTAATGCTCAGCGAATGCATAGGTTCAAACGGAGGAGCTTGAAGAGCCCCCAGAACCAAATTCAAACTCCAAGGAGGAGAAATTGACTTAATAACAGGCTTTATACGAACCAAAGCCTGTACAAAACAATGAATATCAGGAAGACTAGCAATCTTTCTGTGGAAAAGAACAGAAAGAGCAGAGATTTGTCCTTTCAAGGAACTTGCAGACAAAACCTTTATCCAAACCATCCTGAAGAAACTGTAAAAATTCTTAGTAATTCTAAAGAATGCCAAGAAAAATGATGAGAAGAACACCAAGAAATGTAAATCTTCCAGACTCGATAATATATCTTCCTAGATACAGATTTACGAGCCTGTAACATAGTATTAATTACTGAGTCAGAGAAACCTCTATGACTGAGAATCAAGCGTTCAATCTCCATACCTTCAAATTTAAGGATTTGAGATCCTGATTGGAAAAAAGGACCTTGCGATAGAAGGTCTGGTCTTAACGGAAGAGTCCACGGTTGGCAAGTGTCCATCCGGACAAGATCCGCATACCAAAACCTGTGAGGCCATGCTGGAGCCACCAGCAGAACAAACGAGCACTCCTTTAGAATCTTGGAAAATCACTCTTGGAAGGAGAACTAGAGGTGGAAAGATATAGGCAGGATGATACTTCCAAGGAAGTGACAATGCATCCACTGCTTCCGCCTGAGGATCCCTGGATCTGGATAGATACCTGGGAAGTTTCTTATTTAGATAGGAAGCCATCAGATCTGGAAGTCCCCACATTTGAACAATCTGAAGAAATACCTCTGGGTGAAGAGACCATTCGCCCGGATGTAACGTTTGGCGACTGAGATAATCCGCTTCCCAATTGTCTATACCTGGAATATGAACCGCAGAAATTAGACAGGAGTTGGATTCCGCCCATACCAGTATTCGAGATACTTCTTTCATAGCCAGAGGACTGTGAGTCCCTCCTTGATGATTGACATATTGCACGGTTGTGACACTGTCCGTCTGAAAACAAATGAACGACTCTCTCTTTAGAAGAGGCCATGACTGAAGAGCTCTGAAAATTTGCACAGAGTTCCAAAATGTTGATTGGTAATCTCACCTCCTGAGATTCCCAAACCCCTTGTGCTGTCAGAGACCCCCAAACAGCTCCCCAACCTGTCAGACTTGCATCTGTTGAAATCACAGTCCAGGGTTGGAAGAACAAAAGAAGCCCCCTGAACTAAACGATGGTGGTCTGTCCACCACGTAGAGAGTGTCGTACGATCGGTTTTAAAGATATTAATTGATATATCTTTGTATAATCCCTGCACCACTGGTTCAGCATACAAAGCTGAAGAGGTCGCATGTGAAAACGAGCAAAGGGGATCGCGTCCGATGCAGCAGTCATAAGACCTAGAATTTCCATGCATAAGGCTACCGAAGGGAATGATTGAGACTGAAGGTTTCGACAAGCTGAAACCAATTTTAGACGTCTCTTGTCTGTCAGAGACAGAGTCATGGACACTGAATCCATCTGGAAACCTAAAAAAGGTTACCCTTGTCTGAGGAATCAATGAACTTTTTTGGTAAATTGATCCACCAACCATGTTTTTGAAGAAACAATACAAGTCGATTTGTATGAGATTCTGCTAAATGTGAAGACTGAGCAAGTACCAAGATATCGTCCAAATAAGGAAATACCACAATACCCTGTTCTCTGATTACAGACAGAAGGGCACCTGAGAACCTTTGTAAAAATCCTTGGAGCTGTTGCTAGGCCAAACGGCAGAGCCACAAACTGGTAATGCTTGTCTAGGAAAGAGAATCTCAGAAACTGATAGTGATATGGATGAATCGGAATATGCAGATATGCATCCTGTAAATCTATTGTGGACATATAATGCCCTTGCTGAACAAAAGGCAGAATAGTCCTTATAGTTACCATTTTGAAAGTTGGTATCCTTAACAAAATGATTCAAAATTTTTTTAAATCCAGAACTGGTCTGAAGGAATTCTCCTTCTTTGGTACAATAAAGAGATTTGAGTAAAACCCCCCAGCCCCTGTTCCAGAACTGGAACTGGCACAATTACTACCCAGCTAACTCTAGATCTGAAACACATTTCAGAAATGCTTGAGCCTTCACTGGATTTACTGGGACAACGGGAAAGAAAAATCTTCTTGCAGGAGGCCTTATCTTGAAGCCTATTCTGTACCCTTGTGAAACAATGTTCTGAATTCAAAGATTGTGAATCGAATTGATCCAAATTTCTTTGAAAAATCATAATCTGCCCCCTACCAGCTGGGCTGGAATGAGGCCGCACCTTCATGTTGACTTGGGAGCTGACTTTGGCTTTCTAAAGGTTTGGATTTATTCCAGACTGGAGATGGTTTCCAAAGGGGAAGGATCAGGCTTTTGTTCCTTATTGTGACGAAAGGAACGAAAACGATTAGAAGACCTAAATTTACCTTTAGATTTTTTATCCTTGTGGTAAAAATGTTCCTTTCCCCCCAGTAACAGTTGAAATAATGGAATCCAACTGTGAACCAAATAATGTATTACCCTGGAAAGAAAGGGAAAGCAAAGTTGACTTGGAAGACATATCAGCATTCCAAGTTTTAAGCCATAAAGCTCTTCTAGCTAAAATAGCTAGAGGCATATACCTGACATCAACCCTAATGATATCAAAGATGGCATCACAAATAAAATTATTAGCATGTTGAAGAAGATTAACAATGCTATGAGAATCATGATCTGTCACTTGCTGCGCTAAAGCTTCCAACCAAAAAGTTGAAGCTGCAGCAACATCCGCTAAAGATATAGCAGGTCTAAGAAGATTACCTGAACATAAGTAAGCTTTTCTTAGAAAGGATTCAATTTTTCTATCTAAAGGATCCATAAAGGAAGTACTATCTGCCGTAGGAATAGTAGTACGTTTAGCAAGAGTAGAGATAGCCCCATCAACTTTAGGGATTTTGTCCCAAAACTCTAATCTGTCAGATGGCACAGGATATAATTGCTTAAGACGTTTAGAAGGAGTAAATGAATTACCCAAATTATTCCATTCCCTGGAAATTACTTCAGAAATAGCATCAGGGACAGGAAAAACTTCTGGAATAACTACAGGAGATTTAAAAACCTTATTTAAACGTTTAGATTTAGTATCAAGAGGACCAGAATCCTCTATTTCTAATGCAATTAAGACTTCTTTAAGTAAAGAACGAATAAATTCCATTTTGAATAAATATGAAGATTTATCAGCATCAATCTCTGAAACAGAATCCTCTGAACCAGAGGAATCATTATCAGAATCAGAATGATGATGTTCATTTAAAAATTCATCTAAAAAATGAGAAGTTTTAAAAGACCTTTTACGTTTACTAGAAGGAGGAATAACAGACATAGCCTTCTTAATGGATTTAGAAACAAAATCTCTTATGTTAACAGGAACAGGAGTATTAGATGTTGATGGAACAGCAACCAGGTAATGTAACATTACTAAAGGAAATATTATCTGCATTAACAAGTTTGTCATGACATTCATTACAAACAACAGCTGGAGGAACAGATACCATAAGTTTACAGCAAATACACTTAGCTTGGTAGATCCAGCATCAAGCAGCGATTTTCCAGAAGTATCTTCTGATTCAGGCTCAATCTGAGACATCTTGCAATATGTAAAAGAAAAAACAACATATAAAGCAAAATTGATCAAATTCCTTAAATGACAGTTTCAGGAATGGGAAAAAAATGCCAGTGAACAAGCTTCTAGCAACCAGAAGCAATAAACAATGAGACTTAAATAATGTGGAGACAATAATGACGCCCATATTTTTTGGCGCCAAAAAAGACGCCCACATTATTTGGCGCCTAAATGCTTTTAGCGCCAAAAATGACGCCACATCCGGTAACGCCAACATTTTTGGTGCAAAAACGTCAAAAATGACGCAACTTCCGGCGACAAGTATGACGCCGGAAATAATAAGAAAAAATTTTTTGCGCCAAAAAAGTCAGCGCCAAGAATGACGCAATAAAATGAAGCATTTTCAGCCCCCGCGAGCCTAACAGCCCACAGGGAAAAAAGTCAAATTTTAAGGTAAGAAAAATTGATTATTCAAATGCATTATCCCAAATAATGAAACTGACTGTCTGAAATAAGGAAATATTGAACATCCTGAATCAAGGCAAATAAATGTTTAAACACAAATATTTAGAACTTTATAAAAAAGTGCCCAACCATAGCTTAGAGTGTCACAAAAATAAGACTTACTTACCCCAGGACACTCATCTACATGTTGTAGAAAGCCAAACCAGTACTGAAACGAGAATCAGTAGAGGTAATGGGTATATATAAGAGTATATCGTCGATCTGAAAAGGGAGGGTAAGAGATGAATCTCTACGACCGATAACAGAGAACCTATGAAATAGACCCCGTAGAAGGAGATCATTGAATTCAAATAGGCAATACTCTCTTCACATCCCTCTGACATTCACTGCACGCTGAGAGGAAAACCGGGCTCCAACCTGCTGCGGAGCGCATATCAACGTAGAATCTAGCACAAACTTACTTCACCACCTCCACAGGAGGCAAAGTTTGTAAAAACTGATATGTGAGTGTGGTGAGGGGTGTATTTATAGGCATTTTGAGGTTTGGGAAACTTTGCCCCTCCTGGTAGGAATGTATATCCCATACGTCACTAGCTCATGGACTCTTGCTAATTACATGAAAGAAATATAAGTTTATAAGGGCGTTCAGGAAATCTCCAGTAATGCCTATTTTTTTTTTAGGGTAGCAAACATATATTCCCAGTTTATCCTGTCGAACAGCCTTCTCTGCGTCCAATGAGAGGAACAGAGAAGGGGTTCCCCGAACCACGGCACATTAATCAAATCTATAACCTTTCATGTATTATCAGGGGCTTATCTGTTTCTTATGAATGCTACTTGATCTAGGTGGATTATTTAAGTGAGCAGGGGATTAAGTCTATTTGCTAGTATTTTTGTGAATAATTTAACATCTTGATTAATCAAGGAGATGGGCCTATAATTTTGACAGTGTTGGCTATTCTTTCCTGTTTTTGGAATTACTGCGATTCGTGCTATCATCGTTTTTTTTTAAATTTCTTTGTCCTGTAAGATTGAGTTAAATACTAGGGTTAGTTGTGGGGCCAAGATGTTCTGTAACAATTTATAGAAGGTACCAGAGTATCCATCTGGGCCTGGCACCTTTAAACTTTTTAATTTTTTTATGGCAAGCTTTGTTTCATTGAGGGTGAGAGGGGAGTTTAACAAGTCAAGTTCTTCTTTTTATTATCAGGTATTTGTAGAGTGCCAACAGATTCTGCAGCGCTATTAACATAGGTGGTATACAAAATAACATTTACAGGGGTCAAGTGGGTACAGTTGCACTGTTGTAGTCGGTTCTTATGAATGTGAACTACAAACATCTGGGCTTGTAGGCATACATGCTATGGGGTTTAAGGGGATAGCAGTGGAGATAGGAAGGTAAGTGTAGGTTGTATGCATCCCTGAATAGTAGAGTCTTCAGGGAGCGCTTGAAGCTTTCAAAACTAGGGGAGAGTCTTGTCGAGCGAGGCAGAGAGTTTCATAAGATGGGAGCCAGTCTGGAAAAATCTTGTAAACGGGAATGTGAGAAGATAACAAGAGAGGAGGAGAGAAGGAGATCATGAGCGAAGTGAAGGGAGGGAGAGTATCTGGAGACAAAGTTTGAGATGTAGGAGGGAAGCAGTGCAGTTGAGAGCTTTGTGTGTCAATTTGTGTGAGAATTTTGTGTTTAATCCTGGAGGAAAGAGGAAGCCAGTGAAGGGATTGGCAAAGAGGTGCAGCAGATGAAGAGCGATGGGAAAGGAAGATGAGCCTGGCAGAGGTGTTCATTATGGATTGTAAAGGAGCTAGGCGGCAGCTTGGGAGACCAGAGAGGATGGAGTTGCAGTAGTAGTAGAGGCGGGAAAGGATGAGAGAGTGGATTAAAATCTTCTGTGGTTATGTTTGGTAATACACTGCTTCCTAAGAAATTATTTAGTTCAGTCATATTATCATGTCTCTTATTAGATTTCAGGAGGTTGTATAACTTGTTATAATAGTCTGCGAAAGTGTTTGCAATTGCCAGTGGGTCATTAGTCGTTTTGTTATCTTGTTGTTGTAGTTGTGGGACTGTGGTAGTTTTAGTGATTTCCTTTAATTTGTTGGCTAGCATTCTGTCAGGTTTGATCTGATTGCATTTTTAGTTAAGAGCTGGTCTAGTTCGTCATTTTTATCTCTTAATTGTTTTAAGGTTTTACGTGTTGGGTTATGTTGTGACTTGGACCGCAAAAGATTAATTTCTATTTTTAGTTGTGTCAATTTGGCTTAATTTCGTTTCTTTAATTTACTGGATTCTGCTATGAGAATACTGCTTATGTATGCTTTCAGAGCTCCCACACATGTATAGGGTTAGAGATTGAGTCTTTATTTATAGAAAAAAAATCTGTAATTAGTTGCTATAGTTTATTTAAGAAGATGTTGTCTTGGAGTAGAGTGGTGTTTAAAATCCAAGATTTAGATCTTTTTGGGTTGATCACTCCATCAAGGGTAACCTCTACTATAGAATGGTCTGACCAGGAGCAGGTCAGAATTGCCGCGTTTGGTTATAAGTTATACTAAGATTTGACTTATGAATATTTAATCAATTCTAGAGTGTGTTTTGTGCAAAGGGGAAAAATATGTGTAGTCTCTAATGTCTGTATTAAACTATCTCCAACAGTCTGTTAAATTATGATCTGAGGTGAAGTCTTTTAGAAGTCTGTTGGGTTGTTTTAACGTGATAATCTGTGATAGATCATGTGTTGTTCTATCTATCCTGTCGTCTAATTTAGTGTTGAAGTCCCCACCTATAATAGTTTTGTATCTCTTCCAGAGAGTTAATTGTTTACTTAGTTTTGCCAGGAATGTAGTTTGTTGGTCATTGGGTGCATATATGTTTATGAGTAATACAGGCCTTTGCGTAATCAAGCCTTTGATTATTAGGAATCTACCTTCATTGTATTTAACTGTTTCTTCCTCTTTGAAGTTTAGGGATGAATGAAGGAGTATTGTGAATCCGCATTTCTTTTTAAGACTGATAGCATGATATTGTACTGGGTAGAGTTTATCCCAGTATTTAGGATTATATCATTTTGTGAAATATGTTTCTTGTAACATTACTATGTGTGCGTTTAGCTTTTATACTCAGTAATGGCTTTCTTCCTTTTGATGTCTGAATAAAGACCTATGACGTTATGTGATATAGCTTTTATGGATATATTGATGAAATGGTGATAGTGTTAGCAGTTTGGTACCTTTTATTTATGAAGGGTAAGTAGATGGATCTCCCACATATCTGAATAGTGTTGCGAAGAGCCGAGACCCGCATAGCATCTGTGGAGAAGCTTAATGATGAATGTAAACCTTTAAAGACAAAAGATATATTAAACAAGCAAATATGTGACAAGTAGTTACATGACATTTGGTATAAAGAGCTGGAGAATAATCTAAAGTGAAAAACCTGCATAGTGAGCAGACAATACAAACAAACAATATCAAATAAGTCAGAAATTCCGACTTATTTGGGTGGAAGGGGGTTACATGGGATGGCAAAACCTAAAACATTGTGGAATAGGCATGAAAATATTTTGTATCAAGGGAAGGGAGGTGTTGTTGGTGGGTGGGGACGACAGGGAATAGCTAAGGAAGGGGTAATGTCCTGAGAGGTTTGGATCTGTATCATATTGCAGTAAACTTTGATTACACAACAGTCAATAAATTATATTAACTTTGAACTGGTAACTATGGACAAAACTAGAGTCCATTAACTTCTGTAGGCCAATGTTTATTCTGTAGCGTTAGAAATCAAGTATTTCCATAAGGATTATTCAATAAGTCTCATTTTAACTTACTAACACTGTCAGGTGAGTGCGGTGTCTTCTTCATTTTGAAAGTCAAAATCCATAGGTTTATTTGGGTTGGATATTTGTCTCTTGGATGTCTCTGACTTTCCCATAGGGGTCCATTCACATTGGAAGATTTTTCTTTGTGAATCTTTATTTAATGATGTAGTTGGCGGTTTCCTGGGGATCTGGAGACACTCAAGTATGGTGCTTCCTTCTTCTGGGGTGGTACAGGAGTATGTGATATTTTGATGAGAGAAGATTAGTTTGAAGGGAAAGTTCATCTATATTTAACATGTGCCTTGGCGAGAGCCAATGTTATGGGCTTAATGTCTCTTTTCTTACGTAGAGTGATTGGAGCCAAGTCAGTGTTGATCTGTAGTATGTGACCTTCATATTCGATATTGTGTTAGATCTAGCAGCTTTTAAGATTAATTATTTTACATGGTAATAATGGAGTTTTAGGATTACATCTCTTGTAGACATTTGTTGTGGTCTTGTACTCGATCCATAAGCAGCATGATGGGTTCTATTTCTGTAATCAATTGGTGGAAGAGATCAGTTATTGTTTCTTAAAGAGTTCTATAGGATTCTGGAAGGTTTCTGATGCGTAGATTATATCTACGTGATCTGTTTTCCAAGTCTTCACTTTGGTCTTCCAGTTTGCTGATATATGTTGTATTATTGATTATAGATGTTCGGAGGAGGGGAATTTCTTCTACGACATTCAAAAAAATATCCAAAAAAGAAAATGTTGCACTCTCAGATGTGGAAGAACCTTTATTAGGTGAACAGCAACGTTTCGGGGCACCTGCCCCTTTGTCGAGCTTGACAAAAATATATACATGTGAAGGGTTATTCAGGGATTCCTGACAGATATCAGTGTTTCAATGTAACTATCACTAATTTTGAAAAAAAAATGGTTTTGAAATTGCAAAGTTACTTGTACTTATTGCCCTATAACTTGCAAAAAAAAGCAAAGAACATGTAAACATTGGGTATTTCTAAACTCAAGACAACATTTAGAAACTATTTAGCATGGGTGTTTTTGGTGGTTGTAGATATGTAACAGATTTTGGGGGTTAAAGTTAGAAAAAGTGTGGGTTTTTTCCATTTTTTCATCATGTTTTATTATTTTTTTATAGTAAATTATACGAAATGATAAAAATAATGTAATCATTAGAAAGTCCATTTAATGGTGAGAAAAACAGTATATAATATGTGTGGGTACAGTAAATGAGAAAGAGGAAAATTACAGCTAAACACAAACACTGCAGAAAAATAAAAATAGCCCTGGTCCAAACTGTCAACAAATGGAAAAATGGTCTGGTCACTAAGGGGTTAATATTTATGGAGGGTTGGAGTTCAAGTTCAGTTCTGCTGTAAATTACTCTCAGGAACCGGGTTTGGTTGGGGGATGAGTGTTGAAGTGTTTCAGAACATGCCGTGCAACAGTCTCATGGATTTACCATGATGAGTTTAAGAAGTAATGTAGTTTGCCATCTTTTACCCCTCCTAGGCCGTTATATTTCCCATTAGTGGGCTTCAGTAGTAATATATATATGCAGAGTGTTGGATTAGAAATCTTTGATACGTTGGATAGAGCAATTGGTTCCTTTGTCAGATGACTTTGTGACCTTTTATGTGTGTTCTCTATACTGTCCTAACCTGTTGCTTGTGTAACTCCGCGATCATGGAGAACAACACTGAGTTGTGTTATTTAAAGGTCTGTGAAGGAATTGTAACTTGCTGATTTAAGCTCTTAACATCTTAACATGGGGAGCTTGAGTTCATATTGGTATTTGTAATTGAATTCCTGCAGCCAATATAACCCACATTAAGCTGCTTTCTGCATAGAGCATCTTACATTCGCCTATATTTTAGTATTCATTTGTTTTTCTATTGGGGTTATAAGTGTTCGTATTGTTTTAAGAAAAGCTTGCCACCTTCTAGTTGGCGAGAAAAAACTGTGAGATCTGCAGTGCAAAAATCTTTATAGAATTACGCTGGGATTAAAGAGACATTTTCATATACACCCATGGAACACCCATGTTCAGCCCATTTTACAAAAAAAACAACAATTACGCTTTGCATTTTGTATTTTTAAGTTCAAATTTCTGTGTGATTTTTGCCCATCCAGTGTACTACAATTACGATTTACGCTGTGCATATTTAATTAGATTTATTCCTGTGTAAATTACACACAAATTTTACTTTTTTGTTAACATACGATTTTTGGTGAAGAATTTTGTTACGATTTTTAATGCACCTTAACAATACAATTTGTCCCTGCTTATTTTTGTGTGAATGGTTCAAATATTTGTTTTGTATGATGTATAAAATACAAATTTTGTTGTGCACATTTCATATGAAAATGCAGTATACGCCCCTTAGCGAGACACCCTGTTTTCAGGGTAAAAAGTGGCTTTAGATCATTCCACCAGGGAAATAGGACTGGCGAGCATTCTTTAATAATCTCGCCAGCCTAGACAGCTTTCAATCATTGAGCCCTTAGTGTGTCGAGGATAACATCGAAATATGTCCTGCGTTAGGGCTATAGATGAGTGCGTTATGCCCTGTTGTATGCGCTAATGACGCAGTTGTTATAGGACTTAAAAATTTAATATAGCGTTCGTTCCCGCCCAACTCCTCAGGGCCTCAGCCTGGTATTTGCTGTCTTAGGCTCGCCACTGATGAGGGGTGTATGTTTCTCTTAGCTCTGTGTAGTCAAATTATGCTTACGGTATGCCTGTATATAATTGACCCTTTTGGAAAGTTGCCTCCACTTACTGGTTTGCGTGGCTTCTGCTGTCAATCTCGGATGTTGCCCTTTCGCGGTAGCCTGTGTGTCTTCTTTTATGGCGTTGGTCAATTGTATCTTGGGCTCTAAGAGTTTTTCGTGTCCAATGTAGGTGCCGGCCGGCTACCTTTGTCCTCTGTTTTCTAATAGGAAGCTTGCAAGCAGTCACTGGAGCGAAGCCCCGACCCTCCGGTGGCTGGGGCCTACTTCAGGGCCTTATTTGTGTTGAATTGCTCCAGACAGATTTCTTCGAGTAATCAAGGACCCAAGTGCAGTCAGCTGTTGCTACTATAAGTAGTAGTAGGTTAAATTTATCAAACTTTTGAGTTCTGAGAGTTTTAAATTAGCATTTTAGTGTGCTATAGATGGAGCTCCAGTTAGACACGTCTTTCCTTCACGGCGGCTAGCTCCGCCCCCACAATAACTACATTTTAAACTATATACAATACTTAAAATAATATGCATTATACATGACAATGTATGCATATCATTTTTACATTGTATATAAATGCAAAGCTAGACTAAATTATTAACCCCATACGCACAACCTACACTATTAACCAGTAATCTGCCATAAACTAAACACCCCTAACCTATTAACCCCTAAACCACCACAACCCCCCATTGCAATAAGCCCCCTAATCTATTAAATCCTAAACTGCAACTACCGCCCATCACAATAATCCCTTAACATATTAACCCCTAATCCGCCACAACCCCCTATTGCAACAAGCACTCTAGCCTTTTAATCCCTAAACCACCACAACCCCCCCCCCCCCCCCAACACTATATACCCAACACTACTAAAATTCTTAACAGCTTACCCCCCAAGACCCCTAATCTAACACATTCTAAGTTACACAAAATAACAAACACTAAATTTAATGAAAATAAAAAAACACATTACCAAAAAAACAAAGCACTACCGAAAATAAAAATAATAATAGCCCTGAATATTTTGCTACCAAAATTTTAGCTTTAAATGATTTTAAAATGTTTATTTTATATATAGATCTTTTCCATCTGAAAAAGCAGATATACAGAATATGCCTAGATGAATAAGTGACTTAATTGCTCATTCACATTAAATATGAGCAAACATTGGCATTAAACAAAATGCTTAAAAGGGCACGCTTGCTGCCAATTCAGAGCTCATACTTGAGTAATGCACTGGGGTGAGCATCTTGAGGTCAGTGGAATGCTCCTCTGCCCTCAAGCTTAGCATTTACAAAACAATAAAAGAAGTTGTTTGCAGCTGGTAAGAATTTTATTTAGGTCTTAAAATATCATCATCTTTACAGTGAAGCTAAAGCTGGTTGGGGACACGTTAAACAAATATATGGGCATTGAACATTACGGAACTCCTGAACTTTGAGAGTGTTGTCATTCTGTTTCCTCTTTTGTTATTATATAAAAAATAACTATTATATCGTATAATGGTTGATTCTGATTTTAGATTTTAGACAAACATTTAAAGGACCAGTAAATAACGTAGATTTGCATAATCAACAAATGTGTGATAAATAGACAATGTAATAGCACTTAGTCTAAACTTCAAATGAGTAGTAGATTTTTTTCTGACAAATTTTAAAGTTATGTCTATT